>NC_047109.1:3838427-4026545 GCF_902500255.1 Thalassophryne amazonica | reverse complement strand
TGTTTTTTTTTTTTTAATAAAACAGTCGGTTTCTTTTCTAATAGACCTCGTTGATGGCTACAGTCTTACATAAAGGTCTGTGGTTTTGTATAGAGGGCTACAGTCTTACATAAAGGTCTGTGGTATTATATACAGGGCTACAGTCTTACATAAGGGTCTGTGGTTTTGTATAGAGGGCTGCAGTCTTACATAAAGGTCTGTGGTTTTGTATAGAGGGCTGCAGTCTTACATAAAGGTCTGTGGTTTTGTATAGAGGGCTGCAGTCTTACATAAAGGTCTGTGGTTTTGTATAGAGGGCTACAGTCTTACATAAAGATCTGTGGTTTTGTATAGAGGGCTACAGTCTTACATAAAGGTCTGTGGTATTATATACAGGGCTACAGTCTTACATAAGGGTCTGTGGTTTTGTATAGAGGGCTGCAGTCTTACATAAAGGTCTGTGGTTTTGTATAGAGGGCTACAGTCTTACATAAAGGTCTGTGGTTTTGTATAGAGGGCTACAGTCTTACATAAAGGTCTGTGGTTTTGTATAGAGGGCTACAGTCTTACATAAAGGTCTGTGGTATTGTATAGAGGGCTACAGTCTTACATAAAGGTCTGTGGTTTTGTATAGAGGGCTACAGTCTTACATAAGGGTCTGTGGTTTTGGATAGAGGGCTGCAGTCTTACATAAAGGTCTGTGGTTTTGTATAGAGGGCTGCAGTCTTACATAAAGGTCTGTGGTTTTGTATAGAGGGCTACAGTCTTACATAAAGGTCTGTGGTTTTGTATAGAGGGCTACAGTCTTACATAAGGGTCTGTGGTTTTGTATAGAGGGCTACAGTCTTACATAAAGGTCTGTGGTTTTGTATAGAGGGCTACAGTCTTACATAAAGGTCTGTGGTATTATATACAGGGCTACAGTCTTACATAAGGGTCTGTGGTTTTGTATAGAGGGCTGCAGTCTTACATAAAGGTCTGTGGTTTTGTATAGAGGGCTGCAGTCTTACATAAAGGTCTGTGGTTTTGTATAGAGGGCTACAGTCTTACATAAAGGTCTGTGGTTTTGTATAGAGGGCTACAGTCTTACATAAAGGTCTGTGGTTTTGTATAGAGGGCTACAGTCTTACATAAAGGTCTGTGGTTTTGTATAGAGGGCTACAGTCTTACATAAAGGTCTGTGGTATTGTATAGAGGGCTACAGTCTTACATAAAGGTCTGTGGTATTGTATAGAGGGCTACAGTCTTACATAAAGGTCTGTGGTTTTGTATAGAGGGCTACAGTCTTACATAAAGGTCTGTGGTTTTGTATAGAGGGCTACAGTCTTACATAAAGGTCTGTGGTTTTGGATAGAGGGCTACAGTCTTACATAAAGGTCTGTGGTTTTGGATAGAGGGCTACAGTCTTACATAAAGGTCTGTGGTTTTGTATAGAGGGCTACAGTCTTACATAAAGGTCTGTGGTATTGTATAGAGGGCTACAGTCTTACATAAAGGTCTGTGGTTTTGTATAGAGGGCTACAGTCTTACATAAAGGTCTGTGGTTTTGTATAGAGGGCTACAGTCTTACATAAAGGTCTGTGGTTTTGTATAGAGGGCTACAGTCTTACATAAAGGTCTGTGGTTTTGGATAGAGGGCTACAGTCTTACATAAAGGTCTGTGGTATTGGATAGAGGGCTACAGTCTTACATAAAGGTCTGTGGTATTGGATAGAGGGCTACAGTCTTACATAAAGGTCTGTGGTATTGGATAGAGGGCTACAGTCTTACATAAAGGTCTGTGGTATTGTATAGAGGGCTACAGTCTTGCATAAAGGTCTGTGGTTTTGTATAGAGGGCTACAGTCTTGCATAAAGGTCTGTGGTTTTGTATAGAGGGCTACAGTCTTGCATAAAGGTCTGTGGTATTATATAGAGGGCTATTGTCAGGGACTGGGCCCGGTCAGGGCGCTAAGCCCTTGATTTTCCTCTTTTCATGGTTTCCCGTCTGCTTCAGCTTTGATTTATTACTATTTATTTTCATCATGATTTATTCTGTCATGTTTTTCTTGTCACTTTGTTCTTGTTACTATTCACTAGTCATATTATTTTCATCATATGGTTATTTCAGTTCTGTTTTGATTGGTTACTTTCATCATGTGTTTATTCTACGTTCTAATTTTGATTTGTCACTTTCCTTGTTACATTTATATTCTGATCATGTCTCAGTTCCTTTCTATTAATCTGTGTTTTCATAGTTGATCATTTAGTTATCATTTGCTCATTTATGCTGTTCTCATTTCTGTTTGCACTTTGTCTGGTTTTGTTTCTTTTCTACTTAGAGTTTATGTCTGCCTGTTTCAGTATTAGTTCTGTCATGGTGTTTAATTTCTTATTATTCTCTGAGCAGTTTTATCTAGTTTATCTCCGGTCTGCTTTTCTGTCCTGATTAAGTCTGTCTCGTCAGTTCATGTTTAGTCTAGTCTCTTGTTCCTGTCTGATTCCTGTTCACGGAACTATGATTCAGTTGTAACTCAGTTTTGTTTTTGCCTCTTGTTCCCACTTCACATCCTGCACCTGCTTTCATGTCCTTGTCTCACACCCAGTTATTTATGTTCACTTAACATGTCTCACGCCAAGTTATTTATGTTCACTTCACATCCTGCACCTGTCATGTTTTTCTCTCATTTTAACTCTGTCTGCTTTGTCTTCTTTCACTCACGCTCTGTGCACCTGTTCACATATCTTTGTCTTTTCTTCACTCCACCTTGTGTTGTCCTCCCTCACTGTCTTGCACTATGAAATATCTTTGTTCACTATCCACGCCCCCTTCTTGATTGTTCCTCACGTGCACCTAGTTAACTCCTGTCTTATTTAATCTCCACCCAGCCACCACACACTTGCTCGTTTGTTGTCTTTGTACACTCACCAGCGCTTTGTCTAGTCCTGTTTTTCCGTGTATCCAGATCCTGCTTTGTGTTTTTTGACTGCGCCTTTTGCCTTGCCCATGATGTCTGTGTCTGCTTGTGCCTTTGAACCTTGCTTGCCCATGACTGCGTTTTTGCCTGACCCTGTTTGTGCTTCTGCCTCGCCGACTGATCACCTGTGTACCGAACCAGAGCCTGAATTAAAGACCATGAGTACTTCTACATCCAGTAGTCCGAGAGTTTGCATTTTGGGTCCAAACGCTTCGGGTGCCTGGCACCCGTCGGGCTTGACAGCTACAGTCTTACATAAGGGTCTGTGGGTCTGTGGACCCCGGCTCCTGGGGAGCTGCGCCTCCCAGACCACCCGGAAAATTTTCCTCGCATTTTACAATTTTCATTTCACAGCCCTGCTAATAACTTTTTTTTTTCACGTCTGCAGTTTTTTTTCATGAATAACTGTTTTGTTATTTGTAATTTTTTTGTGTGTCCTTGAGTTTCTTCTTTGTTGCAGTGTGGACGTTTCTCAGACTGAATGAGGATTTTCTCTTCCTGTTAAACATGAAGTTGCTCAGAAGGATTTCAGTCTTTTTCAGACGTGTTTTGTTCTAAATGTTTTAAGATATCACATGCTAGCTAATTCTAACTTTTACCTTCAGACCCCATGAATACAGCCTGCCAACTTTGGAATAGCACCACCAACAGTTGTGGAGGAATAAGTCGTTTGTGGCGTCACAGCTGTTTGTGTGTTTATTGTACGGTCAGTCACCTTTGACCCCTGAGAGCAGACCAGCCGGACTGTCACATGGTCTCACAGGTGCTTCGTCTTCTCAGGTGAATGAAGGAAGGTTTCATGTTGTTCTTGGGAACGAGGCCTGTGATCTGGATTCCATGGTGTCCGCTCTGGCCTATGCGTACTTCCTGTCCAAGGTAAGACACTGTGACTCTGGGTGATGGCAGCGGCAGCAGCACCGCAGTAAATGTATGATTGGCTGGATGTTGGAACTGAAGCCTTCGATCTCCTTTGTAACCGCAGGCATAATAACTGGGCAGGGCAACAAGTTCACATATATAATAACTGTGGGCGGGGCTAGTAGTGGCATATGTATAATCAGCATGGGCGGGTCAAGATCTTCACAGGTGTAATCAGTGCGCATGGGGCCGGAACTGCTTAAGTGTAATCAGTGTGGGCGGGGTTGGAACTCCACAGGTGTAATCAGTGTGGGCGGGGCCGGACCTGCTCAAGTGTAATCAGTGTGGGCGGGGTCGGAACTCCACAGGTGTAATCAGTGTGCATGGGGCCGGAACTGTTGGGTATTTTCTCCTCCAAACATTCTTAAAACCTTTAACAAGACAAACAGAGTCAAGAAACACCAGTGAGACAGAAAGTCAAATATTACGCGCGGAGTGCGGCCAGGCTGTACACCAAGGCTACACTAAAGTCTGGCCTGCTTTTCCGCTCTTTTTATTAAGAGACGCCCTCATCACATAAACAAGAAACTTGTCCTAAGGGTGGGGGTAATGACGCAAGACAAGTTTCTTCCCATAACATAAACGCATACGTCAATAAGTGCAGCTGTAAGGAAGAACACTTCAGGTCAGCACATCTCGTTCGTCTGTTGCAGGTATCAGCTGTTCTGCATCTGCCTGAAGTGTCCTGTCTTCCACACTCCTTCACACTAAACACCACATCACAAACGTCAAAACAAAATTGAATTCTCAGGATTGCATTAAGACAGGTGCAAAACAGCACAACACCGTTCTCATGAGAAAGAAGGCAAATGTACAAACGTTTAACAGTGATAACATATATACAAAATCTTTAACATTCCCCTCCTGTTTATCGCCTGTTAAAACATACAGTAGGCATCACTCAGCTTAGCACTTCTTTTTGAGATTTTCACTAAGAGGTTCATCATGGTATGTTTTCTCTAGGCTTACACCCCAGAGGTGATGTCATCATTGTCACCATCATCGGTGTCTGGGTCATCATACTTCCATTGGTCTGGGTACAGGTCAGGAGAGCCATCGTCCTCCTTGTCGTCATCTGTCCCCAGAAGTGGATATGATGCTGGACCCCCTCCTGGTCCTGGACTTATTGCTGTGGTTATCATTCTATTTACAAGGCCTCGGAGACATGGAATACAACAACATCCACACAATGTTAGAATTGCAGCAAATACTGCTATAGACACTAATAGTGAAGAAATCAAAGACCTCCATTTTCCCATCCCTTCCAGCCACCAATCCCAGCCTTCGGTGTTTACTCCACTGTGCTCTTTCATCTTCCTGTTCAACGTCCTCAGCCCGTCAATGGCTTGAGTGAGACTCCCGTCTGCAGCCGTGTTGTTGGGAATGAATGTGCAGCATTGTTCTCCGAACATGGCACAAACACCTCCTTTCTCTGCCAACAACATGTCCAGAGCAATGCGATTCTGGAAGGCCATAAGGGACGTGGCTTCTAACTGTGAATGGACAGCCTTAAATCCTTCCTCAGTCCAATTTCCTAATTTCTGTACATTGTAGTGGATGTAGTTTATTCTGTCCACGTTTTTATTAATTGAGCACCACCAACAGATGGAAGATTCGAATCCAGCTGCTATTTGATTAACCAGTTTATACTCGTCAGGCACTCCCCTGGGGACTCCTATTGCGTCAATATATGTTGGATTTCCCACTCCTTTCCAATCTCTTTTCACTCTATGTCTGGCTACGCCTTTCTGCCAATCTTCAGGAATAAGAGAGGCTGCATATGTCGTAACGTCTTCAGGGGTCATGGGTATGGCTTCAACTGGTAACAATAATGATATTAATGCACAATAACCTGACACATTTCGTGGCAGTCTGTCAAAGATTCTGTTATCCCCACACCACCACCATACGTCACTCCTCCCGACAGGTTTGAATGTGGGAGTACTATGGACCACATTCTTACACCAGGCGGTGTGGTTTAAGCTACCCAAAGTCTTACTTGTCCCTGTCAAGTGTACACATGTATGGTTAGCATGCCCAACTTTGCTTGAGAATAAAGGTTTGATCTTAGTTAATTTGGTCACTGGATAGATCTTGTCCCACTTAAAACATTTGTTGTTTACCGCAATGTATGTCTGTGTCATAGCAGTCAGTAGACAGTCTTTGGGTAATGCTGCCGGTATTACCTGTAATACAGGTCTGGGTCCCATACACACAACACAGTCCTTCTTTGCTGCTAGTCCTGCTTGTTCTGCCATTAAAAGCCAATTGTTATTTTGTCCACTAATTCCTGTAGTTACTAGGAACCAGTCATCTGCCTTCATGTCTTTTGTGCCTTGTACAGACACCCCCTTTGCTTGTATGGACACCCCCTTTGACGTACTTAATTCGGTCAATATTGGTTGCTGTACTCTATCTGTCTCACAGAGGAAGAAATGGAAATACGGGTCTTTTCCTTGTTTGTATACCCAAAGGAGGAACAACCAACAGTCTCCCTCTATATCAGGTGGGAATATGGTTCCTTTTTCTGTGGTATTCACCACTATAGACAGCTTATCATCTGTTTGATACATTTTGAGACTTTGACTCTGGTACTTAGCCCACTCGGTTTGTGCCCATCTTGGTGTCCATCTACTCCATTCATCGGCTACCAACGTTTCCCATCTCCTATCTTGTTGATCGTTGGTCATATACCATGAGAAACTATTTCCGTAATTAGTCCCTCTGTCACCATCCGGCATTCCATGGGTAAGAGCACTATATGGTACAGAGATGATCACAGAAGTCTTTCTAGGAATGCAGGCCTGTACACCAAATCGGTATGCATTATTCCCATCACAGCTATGTACTGTGGCATTGATTATCGGACTGGGGTCTTTGTTACTTCTTTTTGGTCTCTGCAATCTGCGGATGTGATCCTTATTATCATGTCCCGTGCTCATGGCTTTTAATAATACTCCCAATTCAAAAAAGAAAAGTAGCATAACAAGGACTGTCCGTGGGGTCCAGAAACCCCCGTTCTTTTTATTTTTTTCTTTCGCCATTTCTGCACACTACAGCACACCTATGTTCAGAACAGTGGCTTCTTAATGTCTTCTGCTAGCTTTCGTGTCTAACCTGGATCTTAACACCAAGCTCACACACTATTACTAGTCTTGTCCTACTGTTCTTACTGTTTGTCTGTGTCTGCAGAAATGACTTTCTTACAGTGAGTTAAATGAATCCATGTACTTCTTTCCCCAATTTTCAAAGCTGTGGGTGTTGTGAGTAGTACTTGATAGGGCCCTTCCCATTTAGGTGAATGCCAGTGTTTTCTCTTGATGCTTCTTATCAACACCCAGTCTCCAGGTACCGCTTTAGGGTCCTCCTGTGGAGAAATGGGATCATCAGTGTTTGGAACTCTCCCTCGTTGTCCTTCTAACATTTTTCTCATGTAATCCGCCAAATTGGCTTCCTCAGGTACATTCCAAATTTGTCCATAATATGGCAGTCGATATTTTCTGCCAAACAATGTTTCATACGGTGTCAACCCCATGGTACTAGTTATGTTTATATACATTTTTACCAAATCTACACAATGCGTCCATGGTCTGCCTGTTTCCTCCATTGTCTTTCTAAGTCTGTTTTTTACTGTTCCATTCATCCTTTCCACTAATCCGGCACTTTGTGGATGATAAGAACAATGATTTTTTAGATTAACCTGTAGCGCTTCTCCCACGTATTGCACTATTGCATTAACAAAATGCGCTCCGTTATCTGAATAGACTGTTTCTGGTATTCCAAATCGTGGGATGATGTCTTTGCATAATGCTTTAGCCACTGTAAGTGAATCTGCATGTTTTGTAGGGAACAATTCTACCCATTTTGAGAAGGCATCAATTATGACTAAACAAAATTCCTTCCCTTCATGTTTACTCAGCTGTATATAATCCATATGAATCACTTGAAAGGGATATTGTGGTGTTGGAAATTTACCTCTTTGGGGTCTCAAATTGCCTTGTGAGTTGTGTTTTGCACATATCATGCATGCTCTACAATGCTGTTTTGCATATGCTTCGAACCCATAAAGACAAAAAATAGATTGCAATTGCGATATCATACCCCCTGATGAGACATGCGTCACGCCATGGCTCATAATAGCTGCCCATTTAAACATATTCTTTGGCAATATGGGTTTCTTTTGTGGTCATACGTACAAGTCATTTGCATACGTAGCGCCTTTAGCTATCCACATTTGTTTCTCTCTGTCAGTTGCCTGCTGTTGCATGTCAGCAAGCAGCAAACACGTTTAACAGTGATAACATATATACAAAATCTTTAACAGGAACTGCTCAAGTGTAATCAGTGCGAGCGGGGCCGGAACTGCTCAAGTGTAATCAGTGGGGGCGGGGCCGGAGCTGCTCAAGTGTAATCAGTGGGGGCGGGGCTGGAACTCCACAGGTGTAATCAGTGGGGGCGGGGCCGGAACTGCTCAAGTGTAGTCAGTGGGGGCGGGGCCGGAACTGCTCAAGTGTAGTCAGTGGGGGCGGGGCCGGAACTGCTCAAGTGTAGTCAGTGGGGGCGGGGCCGGAACTGCTCAAGTGTAATCAGTGCGGGCGGGGCCGGAACTCCACAGGTATTTGTGTTGTGGGCGTTTTCACCTGTTCAGAAATGTTTGTGTTGAATGTTTGTTTGCTGGTTGAGGCCTTTTCACACAAATGTGCACGCACCTGTGTGCACGTGTGGTTGTGCTTGGTGATAGCGGCTACTGATTTGCTGCCACCATCAGCCAATGAGAAAATACTGACATCATTGCTTTCAGTAACAAAGTTGTGATTGGAGCTTGCACAGACATGGGGGGGGCTGTGTGAAATGTGTCCTGTTTGTCTTTCAGACGGTGCACGGCGGCGCGCTCGCTCTCCCGCTGTTGAATGTGCGTCAGTTGGACTTCGTGCTGCGTTCAGATAATGTCTTCTTGCTCCGGAAGGCTGGGATGTCTCCGGACCAGCTTCTGTTCAGAGACCAGATCGACCTGCAGGCGCTGCAGAGCGCTGGCCGCCTTCAACTAACGCTGGTCGACCACAACGTCCTTCCCAGGTAGCCACGCCCACTGACTGGTGCCAGTCTTCAGTGTGATCTCCTGCTGCCACGCTGTTTTCTTTAACGTCTGCACATTACAGCCGTTGCTTTTGAGACATAAAATTACTCTGTCATGTTGGCGTGAAAACTGTTTATGACCACTGTGTGGCACTAAGACGCTGCCCTTCAGTGACGGTCACAGACCAGCATGGATGCAGAACAAGTATGGAGGGCTTTAGGACCCACTCGCCCTCCGTGTGGAAGACAGGCAGTGGACAGTGAGTGTGGGAGGGGTCTCCAACCCTGTTCCTGGAGAGCACCTGGCCTGCGTGTTTGCCAGCTCGTGATTTGCTGAATTAATGACTTGTCAGTGGAGCAGGGGGAGTTCAAAAACCAGGAGCAGGGCTGGAGACACCCGCTGTGTGGACCACCCGCTGTGTGGACCACCCGCTGTGTGGACCACCCGCTGTGTGGACCACCCGCTGTGTGGACCACCCGCTGTGTGGACCACCCGCTGTGATTAAAGTGTGAAGAAGAGAACAGCAGGTTGGTAGTTCTGCACCCTCAGCAGGCCTGTGTCTCTACCTGCTGCTGTGTTTGATAGCCAGTTTCTCTTTGCTGCAGTTCAGACAACAACCTGGAGGAGGCAGTAGTGGAGGTAATCGACCATCACCAACTGGAGAGAAAGCCCTCAGCCTCCTGCCCTGTTACCGTGGAGATGGTAGGATCCTGCACCACCTTGGTGACAGAGCGCATCTTGCAGATGGCTCCAGAAATCCTGGACCAGCAGCTGGCTCAGCTTCTCTATGGTAAACTAAAGCTACAAATATCAGTGTGATGACCACCGTAGCCTGTAGGGGGCAGCAGCAGGAACCTTTCTTGTGTGTGTGTGTGTGTGTGTGTGTGTGTGTGTGCGCGCACAGCGACCATCCTGGTGGACTGTATCAACATGGCTCCTGCTGCGGGGAAGGCCACACCCAAAGACATTCATTACGCCGCTGTGCTTGAGGAACGTTTCCCAAAGCTTCCACCACACGATGTTCTGTTCAGCGACCTGCAAGGTGCCAAGTTTGATGTCTCAGGTCAGAGAGCACAGACACGTAATCCACACTGACGCCGTCTGATTGAAGGTAGCGGGGCGAGTGACTTCTTGTGATTTGGTGCTATATAAATGAAAATAAGTTGAAACTTGAACTTGAGTCAAACCAGGACAGCGTCTCTTTAAATGCTCCTGTTGTGCTGCAGCTGGTTCCCGCCTCGTATGCTAGAGTGAGACAGAGAGGCGGGAACACACAGGTCTCTGGTCTGATGGGTGATTCCGTATCAACTAGGGCTGAAATGAGTCATTGATTAACTCGTATACTTTGACTACAAAATATGTTCAAGGCAAATTCTGTGCCTCGAAGCTCCGTTTAACAGTGTAGTACACATGCCAGGCCTGTGTGTGGTGCTGTAACATCCCCAGAAAACAAAACAAGAAGACTAGAGCATACACTTAAGCCGTGTAAGAGCTAATAATCAGAGGCGTGAAATCCACCTTCAGAAAGTAAAAGTCCAGCCACATGTTTGTTCCATCTTCCCAATAAAACAGCTGATTGTAATTACAACTTAAAGCTCGTTAAATTTTATACGTTTGGGGGGGGGGTGGACAGAAAGCCACATCCCGTCACCATTTCAGCAAAATGTCAAGACTTTGGCCGGACCAGGGTCGGGCAAGTAGACTGTTTGACACGGATTTGTGTCCCCAGCCGCCGGGCGAATAGACTCGGGCCTCTACGTGCACTTTAAGTCCAGTTTTCATGGACAGGGTGCACAGCAGATTCATCAGTGTGGCTTTTGTGGAAAAGCTGCAGTCCAGAGCCCAGGTTTTCACAGGCTGTGCTCACGTTCACGTGCAGCCTGACTGACTGAGGATCACACCGACCACCAACGCTTATGGTCCGCTGTCAGGGGAGTGCTGAGCTCCTGACACCAGGAAAGATCCAAAACTTGTAAAGACATGAATAAAATGAATGGAATTACCCAGGAAAACCAAAAGGGATACACTAAATGTGACAACCTGCATGATGGCACAGCGACACTGTGCCATTAGGGAGAGTCCTGGACTGGTGATGTTGTTTAAAAATGCAAAAGTACTTCTTACCCGATTACTTGATTAATCACCAGAATACAGGGTGGGCCAATAGAACCGAAGAAGAGGATTGAGCATGTCGTCAATTATTGAACTGTGCAGAAAACAAGAGACAAAGTGGGAAACCTTTGGTATCAAATGTTAATTTGTATTTTCAAGTTCTCATTTCAAAAACTTGTGTACGATCAAAAAGTGGTAACATTTTATTGGCCCACCCTGTAATCAATAGAATACTTGATGACTAAAATAATTGACAGCTGAGGCCTGAGTGTCAACTAAAACAATTTTCAGGGGGTCCAACACCTTTGTGTCTCAGATCTTGTTCATTTTCACACCAGATGGACCGACACACGTGTCCTGATAGCAGGTGTGAAATATACTGTGTGTCAAATACTTTTTGAGATATGACTGTTTTTGTGAACAAAGGTTTGGACAATTTTTGAAGAAAATTTGTGGCTTCTCAACCAATTTACAAACATCTGTATCGCATTAATTTTTTTAGACTGAACCTTAAAATTTGCTCTGTGATTTAATAACATCTATCAGTTTAAAATAGGACCACGAATAATAATACAATAACATGCTTTTGGAGGGCGGTATGCATTTTCCTCCCACAATGACAGCTATTCGCCCTTGTCTAACTCGGGCGAATAGCTGTCATTGCGGGCGACTGGGCATGGACGGAGGGACTCAGAAAAATGCACACCGCACGACAACAGCATGTTATTGTATTATTATAACTTTTTACTGAGATACACAACATGTAACGCGTACATAAAAAGTTGGCTCACTTAACTTCTGCCGCCTGGCGCGCGCGCTGCTGTTCAAATTCAGCAGTGCGTCCTCATCAAGCAGGCTGCTTTAGCTGCTGTTCATTGTCGTACTATCCATGAGAAAATCATCCGGAAAATCCATATTGGGACCAAAATACACTACTCGCCTTTTCATCTTTTCCTCTGCAGACAGTTTTTTTTTTTTTTTTTTTCCCTCTGCGGACAGTTCTTGGGCTGCGCACTATGACGTCATTTGTTTACGCACAGCAGGCGGGTATAGCCAGATACCGTCGACGTAAATCTACGATACCGGCCCAGCAACGCCCCGGTAAAGTGATAATAATAGAAAATAATTTTTGTGTACCTATGACAAGCCGTTGAATGTGTACTGTTGTTAATCCCAAAACATGAATCAGCTGAAAATCGTGAATTATCCCCAAACCTTTAATTGCAAAATGTAAACACTGAAAAATATCTCCCAAAATGTGAACGCAGGTCTCACAAAACATGAATATCATGGAGCACTCTGTGGTCTCATGGAGAACTCTGTGCTGTTATGGAGAACATTCTGGTTTGATGGAGAACTCTCTGGTTATACAACCCCTGGCAAAAATTATGGAATCACCGGCCTCGGAGGATGTTCATTCAGTTGTTTAATTTTGTAGAAAAAAAGCAGATCACAGACATGACACAAAACTAAAGTCATTTCAAATGGCAACTTTCTGGCTTTAAGAAACACTATAAGAAATCAAGAAAAAAAATTGTGGCAGTCAGTAACAGTTACTTTTTTAGACCAAGCAGAGGAAAAAATATGGAATCACTCAATTCTGAGGAATAAATTATGGAATCACCCTGTAAATTTTCATCCCCAAAACTAACACCTGCATCAAATCAGATCTGCTCGTTAGTCTGCATCTAAAAAGGAGTGATCACACCTTGGAGAGCTGTTGCACCAAGTGGACTGACATGAATCATGGCTCCAACACGAGAGATGTCAATTGAAACAAAGAAGAGGATTATCAAACTCTTAAAAGAGGGTAAATCATCACGCAATGTTGCAAAAGATGTTGGTTGTTCACAGTCAGCTGTGTCTAAACTCTGGAGCAAATACAAACAACATGGGAAGGTTGTTAAAGGCAAACATACTGGTAGACCAAGGAAGACATCAAAGCGTCAAGACAGAAAACTTAAAGCAATATGTCTCAAAAATCGAAAATGCACAACAAAACAAATGAGGAACGAATGGGAGGAAACTGGAGTCAACGTCTGTGACCGAACTGTAAGAAACCCCCTAAAGGAAATGGGATTTACATACAGAAAAGCTAAACGAAAGCCATCATTAACACCTAAACAGAAAAAAAACAAGGTTACAATGGGCTAAGGAAAAGCAATCGTGGACTGTGGATGACTGGATGAAAGTCATATTAAGTGATGAATCTTGAATCTGCATTGGGCAAGGTGATGATGCTGGAACGTTTGTTTGGTGCCGTTCCAATGAGATTTATAAAGATGACTGCCTGAAGAGAACATGTAAATTTCCACAGTCATTGATGATATGGGGCTGCATGTCAGGTAAAGGCACTGGGGAGATGGCTGTCATTACATCATCAATAAATGCACAAGTTTATGTTGATATTTTGGACAACTGAAAGGATGTTTGGGGATGTTTCAAGATGATAATACATCTTGCCATAGAGCAAAAACTGTGAAAACATTCCTTGCAAAAAGACACATAGGGTCAATGTCATGGCCTGCAAATAGTCCAGATCTTAATCCAATTGAAAATCTTTGGTGGAAGTTGAAGAAAATGGTCCATGACAAGGCTCCAACCTGCAAAGCTGATCTGGCAACAGCAATCAGAGAAAGTTGTAGCCAGATTGATGAAGAGTACTGTTTGTCACTCATTAAGTCCATGCCTCAGATACTGCAAGCTGTTAGAAAAGCCAGAGGTGGTGCAACAAAATACTAGTGATGTGTTGGAGCGTTCTTTTGTTTTTCATGATTCCATAATTTTTTCCTCAGAATTGAGTGATTCCATATTTGTTTCCTCTGCTTGGCCTAAAAAAGTAACCGTTACTGACTGCCACAATTATTTTTCTTGATTTCTTATAGTGTTTCTTAAAGCCAGAAAGTTGCCATTTGAAATGACTTTAGTTTTGTGTCATGTCTGTGATCTGCTTTTTTTCTACAAAATTAAACAACTGAATGAACATCCTCCGAGGCCGGTGATTCCATCATTTTTGCCAGGGGTTGTATGGAGAACTCTGTGGTCTTATGGAGAACTCTGTGGTCTTATGGAGAACTCTCTGGTTTTAAAGAGAACACTCTGGTCTCATGGAGAACTCTGTTGTTGTTTATGTGGGGACAGTTGTTTGTTTATTTGTTGTTTTGCTGACCTTTTCCATGGGCTGACATGCTAACATTCTGACGTGTTCCGTTTTGATCCACATCAGATTATAAATCAGTTCTGCTCTTTATGCAGGTTATGTTTCCTTAAACATGTTCTGAGAGAGCATTTAGTGCAGTATTCACTGCAGCATTTTGAAGTACTTATTGTAGTATTTTGTCCTAAGGTCTGAATACAGAGCAGATGTTGCGGAAGGACATGAAGACGGTTTCAGGCAGTTTGAATGTCGCTGTTTCTGTGATCTACATCACTCTTGAGGTCAGTTATTACTGCACACAGTACTTCACACAATACCGCACCCCACTGCACACAGTACTTCACACAATACCGCACCCCACTGCACACAGTACTTCACACAATACCGCACCCCACTGCACACAGTACTTCACACAATACCGCACCCCACTGCACACAGTACTTTACACAATACCGCACCCCACTGCACACAGTACTTCACACAATACCGTACCCCACTGCACACAGTACTTCACACAATACCGCACCCCACTGCACACAGTACTTTACACAATACCGCACCCCACTGCACACAGTACTTCACACAATACCGCACCCCACTGCACACAGTACTTCACACAATACCGCACCCCACTGCACACAGTACTTTACACAATACCGCACCCCACTGCACACAGTACTTCACACAATACCGCACCCCACTGCACACAGTACTTTACACAATACCGCACCCCACTGCACACAGTACTTCACACAATACCGCACCCCACTGCACACAGTACTTCACACAATACCGCACCCCACTGCACACAGTACTTCACACAATACCGCACCCCACTGCACACAGTACTTCACACAATACCGCACCCCACTGCACACAGTACTTTACACAATACCGCACCCCACTGCACACAGTACTTCACACAATACCGTACCCCACTGCACACAGTACTTCACACAATACCGCACCCCACTGCACACAGTACTTTACACAATACCGCACCCCACTGCACACAGTACTTTACACAATACCGCACCCCACTGCACACAGTACTTCACACAATACCGCACCCCACTGCACACAGTACTTTACACAATACCGCACCCCACTGCACACAGTACTTCACACAATACCGCACCCCACTGCACACAGTACTTCACACAATACCGCACCCGACTGCACACAGTACTTCACACAATACCGCACCCCACTGCACACAGTACTTCACACAATACCGCACCCCACTGCACACAGTACTTCACACAATACCGCACCCCACTGCACACAGTACTTCACACAATACCGCACCCGACTGCACACAGTACTTTACACAATACCGCACCCCACTGCACACAGTACTTCACACAATACCGTACCCGACTGCACACAGTCAAGGGCGCAATTTAGAACTAGAAATTGGGGGGACAAAGTGCGAGGCTCGCAGGGCCGAAGTCCATAGGCCGGGGGTCCGGGGTCGCTTTAGGCCCCCAGAAGCCGACGGTTTCTAGATAAGCTCAGATGCATTCTAAGCATCCAGAACAGTAATTTTAATGTTTTGAGAAGATAATAAAGTGGAACCATTTGACTTATACAATTTGAAACTATGGATATAAGCAGTGGTGGGCACAGATAACCAAAAAGTTAACTTCGATAACAGATAATCAGGTAACTGAAAACTTATCTTCGATAAAGATAAAACAATAAACCACCCAAAAATGTATCAGAAGTTACAGATAACTGATAAATTCCAATATTACCTCTGACACATCTACAACTAGTAGTAAAACAAATTTAATAGCTTATAATAATATTAAAAACAAAAACAGACCCCAACAATGAGACCACACTTTTCTTTCAACATTCGGTCCCTGCTGCAAGCTCTTGTTTACTACAGAGCTCCCAGCACAGAGACACTCCGGGAGCAGCCATAAAGCCAACTCTCTATCAATTACGACACTCCGGTCAGGTGCAGGTCTTGTAAAATAAAGTCATGCTGACAAACAGACAGATCGCAAAGGATTCTGGGTAAAAGTGCCGCCTCTCTTTTTGGAGCAAGGCGGAGGGGAAGGCGAAGGGCTACAAATCCCTCTGTTTGGAGGGGTAGGAGGAGCTTACTGCTGTCTCTGAAAAAACAAACATGGTGCCGAAAGAGCCGCACAAATGAAGCGGCTTTCATTACAAATTATGCTGTTTAGAAAGTTATAACTTGCCAAAAAACTTTACAGGCAGTTGTCTATGACAGCAGCGTGTCTGCTGCTGGATGCATGTTGCGTATATTGTTGTTCTGAAGAATATCGTAACGTCGCTCGTGCACTGAGGCGTTATAATGCACATACACACGAACGCTACGATAAGACACTTTTATATCTCACATTCGGAGAAAATCATGATAAAGTGTAAGCACGTTAATTTGTATGTTCATAAATCTTTGGATAATATCAATCCCTGCTGTTGGATTTCAAGGTCTGTAACGTGTGTGTATTTAGTAAACAAACGGAGTCCTGAACACACTCATCTAATAAGCTTTCAGGCAGAAAATGAAAAGTTTCATCAATGGGAATAAGTTGGAAAATATATACACACACATGTATATGTGTAACACATAACCTGACGTCCTAATAGACTGATATTATTTGTCAAGGAAATTTCTAAAGGAAATAAGGCTGGATGCAAAAAATGGGAGAATTTGAAAAAGAAATAAGGTTGTAATTCCATTAAAAAAGTGAAACTTGTATAATGTATACATTATTTGCACACAAAATAAGCCATTTGCAAAGCCAAAAAGTTGATTTGACAATCATCTGACATAACCGGGGTCAAAATAAATAGAACACTGCTATCTACTGGTTCCCACACGCTTAGTGAACACTACTGACCAGTAGATGGCAGTAGAGGACTTGAAAACAAAATTCCAGATACAGTAATCCCTGTCTGCTACATTTAAAATGCGTGAAATTTAACAAACGCAAATAAAACCAACATCTATAAATGCAGAGAATATATTCAAGAGAGTTTTAGGCACTAGAGTTTAATGCTGTTTTCCGTGGAGCCTGAACAGAGTGTCTGAAATGCATTTGTCCTGTCGTGATGTACTGAGATTACATCATCCTACCCAAAATGCATTGCAGGTCACAGGATGTGCTCACAAAACCTTAAAAATTAGCACATTACTTTAAAACTAAAACATATATCTGATATTTTCACTTAATAAAACTCAGACATGACAGTAATTTTAAATAACTTGTCCAAAATTTGTTTGGTTAAAATTTGAACCATAAGTTAAAAATGTATGCCTCTGGATGACTTAGGTGATATCGCCAGCATATCGGTATGGTGTTAAAGGAAATGTTTTTTTTCTTTTGGGGCTGTTTCTCTTTAGTCTGCAGAGGATTGAGATGTTTTTTATACAAGCGGCTCTCTTGTGTTTGCAAAGGTTATAGCTGTGCGTCTGTTACAAAACTTTTAACAGGTGAATGCTAAACTAATTTTAAAAATGCTTGTTGCTGTTCAGCTTTGTTTATTTTGTTTATCGGTTTAAAAGTTATCGAACAAAGATTAATCGGAAGGTAATTGGTCCGATAATTATTTTATATCTTATCTTAATAATTATTAACTATCACATACTGTATTTTTTTTCTCAAGATTTGTTTTTCCATAAGTTTGAAAAAACAACAGATCATAAGTTTAGGATAAATTACTTATCATGAATTTAATTTTCGAAGTGGCACTAATGACAACACTCATACTGAACATAATTTCGCTTGCATAGACTGATTTTGGAGATCAAGCAATAATTGCAGATGGGCTTTCTGAGGTCCCAGATAGCTTTTCTGATTTCCTTTTTTAACTTTCAGAATTTAGTCAATTAGCATAAGGTCCATTGATACATATGTGTAGACACTAGTCCCTAGAGGCAGCTATTTTTGGTTTCAAATCTGGGCAAATGCAGTCCCAGAAAATTCCGAATGTGACAAACAAGAAACAGGTGTTGGAAACAAGTCAATGCTGCTAAAAATACAAACTTGCAGAAACAAAGATACTATTCTGACATGGTTTTGCACATAAGACTGGAATAGCATGTTTCAAGTACACACATATATGTCAGAAGGTGGGGGGGGGGGGGGGGGACATACCATATTCTGTCCCCCCTGGTTGAAAAGGTGGGGGGGACATGTCCCCCCTATCCCCCAGCAAATTGTGCCCATGCATACAGTACTGCACCCTACTGCACACAGTACTTCACACAGTACTGCACCATACTGCACACCGTACTTCACATGGTACTGCACCATACTGCACACAGTACTGCACCCTACTGCACATGGAGTGTTCAGTAAGATGCAGTATTTGTACTTCATTAGTATAAAGTATTTGTACTTCATTACATACCATCACTGAATGAAGGCAACAGTGGGAAAGAAACCCCCCCCTACTGGATTCATTATAGGAAGAAACCTGAAGCAGACCAGACTCAGAGGGGTGACCAACTGCTGAGACCAAACTACCACATAACAGAGACAAAAATAAACAAACATGAAAAACAACAACAGGGAAGTTGCACTAATCTTATAGTCATATCTTCCTTCCTCTTGGTGGCGCTGTTTCACTAACCTGTGTGTATATTGGACAGGAGTTCCTGCAGAAGGCGGACCTGGAGGTGGAGCTTTCACAGTTCTGTATGCGGTTCAGTTTCGATCTTGTGCTGCTCATGTCTATCAGGTTCAACGCCAAGAACGAACCGTGTCGACATCTCGCTGTCTTCAGTCACAGCGCCACCTGCAGGGCTGAGGTAATTACTGCTGTTACTCCTGTTATTATTAACATCAGTACTGTTAGTACAACCCCAATTCCTGTGAAGTTGGGACGTTGTGTAAAATGTAAATAAAAACAATACAATGATTTTCAAATCCTCTTCAACCTATATTCAATTGAATACACCACAAAGACAAGATATTTAATGTTCAAACTGATAAACTTTATTGTTTTTGTGCAAATATTTGTTCATTTTGAAATGGATGCCTGCAACACGTTTCAAAAAAGCTGGGACAGTGGTATGTTTACCACTGTGTTACATCACCTTTCCTTCTAACAACACTCAGCTAATTGTTGAAGCTCTGTAGGTGGAATTCTTTCCCATTCTTGCTTGATGTCCGACTTCAGTTGTTCAACAGTCCGGGGTCTCCGTTGTCGTATTTTGCGCTTCATAATGCACCACACATTTTCAGTGGGCGACAGGTCTGGACTCTACCATGCAAAGTGAAAGCCAAACATCAACAACATCCAGAAACACCGCTGCCTTCTCTGGGCCCGAGCTCATTTGAAATGGACAGACGCAAAGTGGAAAAGTGTGCTGTGGTCTGATGAGTCCACATTTCAAATTGTTTTTGGAAATTATGGACGTCGTGTCCTCTGGACAAAAGAGGAAAAAACCATCCACAGTGTTACCAGTACAAAGTTCAAAAGCCAGCATCTGTGATGGTATGGGGGTGTGTTAGTGTAAAGAACGTCAGTTTGATGGTTTTGTGCTGCCTAAAGGTCACAGTTTGTTTTTCACAGTAAAAGAGTTAAATTAGAATCAGCTTCCTTGCAGACTTTGAGAGCACCACCTGCTAGAAGAATACTGCATCCTGCTGTTATTAGTCCTGTATTTTATTTCATTTTTTATATTTCATTTTTATATAGCGCCAAATCACAACAGAGTTACCTCAAGGTGCTTCACACAAGTAAGGTCTAACCTTACTAACCTCCAGAGTAACAGTGGTAAGAAAAAACTCCCTCTTAAGGAAGAAACCTCAAGGAGACCAGACTCAAAGGGGTGACCCTCTGCTTGGGCCATGATACAGACACAAATTACAGAACAATTCACAAAACAATTATACAAGAAATGCTGTTGGTGCACAGGACAGGAGGGTCTCCAGAACAAATACCACACCCATCTCTGGATGGAGCTGTACCTTAAACAGAGAGAAAAAAACAGAATCAGGCATCAGAAAGACAAGAAATACAGTATAATTTGTCAGCATTAAAGAACAAGAAAAACAGAAAAATACTAAGGTGATCGCCGGCCACTAGCCCTAAACCTCACTAAAAGACCCAGAATTTAGATAAAGTGGAGGCCGCGGCACACTCGGTTTACTAATAAAATTAATTTAAAAGGGTAAAAAGCATAGTAACATACTATACCAGTATGCTGCCATACGAAAGGGAAAATAAGTGCGTCTTAAGTCTGGGCTTGAAAGTCGCCACAGAATCTGATTGTTTTATTGATGCAGGGAGATCATTCCACAGAACAGGGGCATGATAAGAGAAAGCTCTGTGACCCACAGACTTCTTATTCACCCGAGGGACACTAAGTAGTCCTGCACCCTGAGAACGTAAAGCCCGGGCCGGTATGTAAGGTTTCATTTGGTCAGCTAGATAGGGAGGTGCCAGTCTATGAATAATTTTATTGACTAGTAACAGAACCTTAAAATCTGATCTCACTGGGACAGGAAGCCAGTGAAGAGACGCCAAAATGGGTGTAATGTGGTCAAACTTTCTGCTTCATGTCAAAAGTCTGGCAGCAGCATTTTGAACCAATTGGAGACCCCTAATGCTGGGCTGCGGTAAACCAGAAAATAGAACATTGCAGAAGTCCAATCTAGAAGAGACAAACGCATGAATCAGGGTCTCAACATCAGCCACAGACAGGATGGGACAAATCTTCACAATATTTCACAGGTGGAAGAAAGCAGTCCTTGTAATATCTCTAATGTGGAGGTCAAAGGACAATGTAGGATCAAAAATTACCCAAGGTTCCTCACTTAGTCAGTGTGATGTATGACACACGAGCCTCAGCTAAGCATTCGCTGGTCAAATTGATGCCAATGTCTCACTGGACCAAGAACCATCATTTCAGTCTTCTTAGAGTTTAAAAGTAGGACGTTTCTAGACATCCAGCTTCTCACTAATGCAAGGCAATCTACTAAGGATTTTATGTGAATAAGATTACCAGCAGTTATCTACATGTATAACTGAGTGTCATCAGCATAGCAGTGAAAGGTAATCCCAAAATGCCGCAATATGTGCCCATTAAAGGGAGAAAAGCAGGGGGCCTAAGACGGATCCATGTGTAACCCCAAATTTCATGTCACTAAGGTTAAGCCCCGTTTACACATAGATGGTAAGAGCTCCCGGAAGCGTCCTGGAAGAGTTTTTGGCCGTCTTAAGGATCACATGCCGTTGTTAACGCCGGCACTAGGGGGCGTGGTTTAGTTCCAGCTTTGCCGGGAATCATCGTTTGATACTTTATAATCGCCATTTCATCCTGCCCGTTCCTGTAGTGCCGCAGTTTACACTGCTGTAATTGGCGGCCGGCGTTGTATCCCTAATCAACGGCGTGTAAAATGGTGATAGAGCCCACATCGGCGTCCTCAAGGGTGTTTTTAACCGGCGACAGAGGCAGACAAAATGGCGGCGCTAGCGGACAGTACGCCGTTCTAAACGCCACCTCCCGGTTAATGGCGTTCCAAACGGCCGATTGGCAGCGGTCAATATAAAAACGCTAGCGCGCTGCATGCAGGCCTCTCACTCGCGGCCAGCTCCAGATGTTTTTGCAGAGAAGCTCCAGTATGCCTCCTAAAAGAAAATTGGCAGCGGCAAGAGGGGAGGTGGAGACGGAGCAACACATTGAGGAGGGGCAAAGGAAGGAGAATAAAAGGCTGAGGATGATCTCCCTCCCCCTGCAGTGACAGGCATGTATTCCTGCTGCTTCAGCCTATTAACTCTGGGGGCAGTGCCTATATGCAAAAGTTCCTGGAGTAACGCAGGATTTGCCTGGATAAATCCAGCGGTACACAGGGCATTATCGGTGGCAGCAGAACACTGCCGTTCTCACGCACGTCTTAACCTGGGATTGTAAAGGATAGAACTGGGTATTAACCCCCATTGCGTGACGTGTGCCGGATGCTACGGCGTCAAAACGCCGCTTTATTCGGCGGATTTAGCGGTGTTTTATCCGCGTATTTGCGGATAGTACGGCGGCCAAAACGCCGGCGAAATGCTCCGCCCCTTTCCACCGCAAAAACAGCCGGAACTACTGCGAACTTCGGTCTATGTACTGCCCGCCGACAAAACCGTCTATGTGTAAACTAGGTTTTAGAGGTTGTGTTATTGTGCAAAACACAGTGAGAATGACTGGTCAAGTGTGATGTCAACCATGCAAGGACACTGATTCCCCAGCCCTATCAAGTAGAATATATATTTTTTACTTAACCAGGAAAGTCCCATTGAGATTACCAATCTCTTTTTCACGGAAGTCCTGGCCAAGACAGCAGCACAAATCACAACAATTCAGAACATTTAAAACAGTTTCATAACAATTTCACAAGACTATTTAAAAACATTTACAAACCATGGCTTTCGTTTCCAAACCTTTGAGTTTAAACTGGCCTATTGAAACCAGTTCCTTTAATTTCCAGTCTTTTTGTAACTTGTTCCATGTTGTGGGGGCAGAATACTGAAATGCCACCTTAATGGGTTTTCACATTGAACACGTCAGGCCAATCCGTCAACGCTTTCCAATCCGTCGGATGCGTTTACAACACTCATGACGTCAGACGCTTCGCTTCGGAAGCGGCAAGGGGGCGGAGATTGCTATGTCACACTCTGGCTGTTTCCACAACCTGAAAAAAGTTCATTGATCACCATCTTGAATTTGCATCGCCTGAACCACAAAAAAAGCTTTGAAAAACAGCAGTAGAACGATTCTCCCATCACCCTGCTGGGAGAAGCTTTTTTTAGCTACTAAAGCTAAAGAATTTGCCTCGAACTTTTTTTGTAATTGAATTATTTAAATTACTCGATGAATCATTTCAACCCTAGTACAGATCATTGGTTTCTGCACCAATCTGTTTTGTACAGATCAGTGGTTTCTGCACCGATCTGTTTTTGTACAGATCAGTGGTTTCTGCACCGATCTGTTTTGTACAGATCAGTGGTTCCTGCCACTAGTCTTCCGTGTTGTGGCCCGACGCATCGTTCCTATTGGACAGCGCGAAGGTACGTCACAGCTTAGAGCGTTGAAAGTTGGATTGGGTTGAACTTTGACCGCATCAGCCTGCCGACAAACAGCAATGCGCGCTCCCGTCAGAAGCACCGCATCAAAAGCCGAGCTAAACTGACACCATCTAAAAAGCAACACGTCTCATTGAAAATAGTGCTTTTTGACCAATTTTTGACACATTTGACACTTCCGACATGTTCAGTGTGAAAGTCCCATTACCAGTTTCTGTACGGACACTTGGTACAGACAATAGCAGTGCATCTTGTGAGTGCAAAGAACACAGTCCAAGCGCTTTAGGTTGAATATATTCACCCAAATATGAAGGGAGAATACCCTTATAAATGAATACATACCAGTCAGTGAGTCAGTGCCGGCCAGCCCACACGTATGTAAAGTTCACAGTGGTGTGTGTGAGGCTTACAGTTTGTAATAAACTGTAACGAAGCATTATAAACAGAATCCAGTAATTTCAGTACTTGAATTGGGGCATTCATTCAGGGAGACAGACACCCTCTCTACTTTTAAGATTAGGCTTAAAACTTTCCTTTTTGCTAAAGCTTATAGTTAGGGCTGGATCAGGTGACCCTGAACCATCCCTTAGTTATGCTGCTATAGACTTAGACTGCTGGGAGGTTCCCATGATGCACTGAGTGTTTCTTTCTCTTTTTGCTCTGTATGCACCACTCTGCATTTAATCATTAGTAATTGATCTCTGCTCCCCTCCACAGCATGTCTTTTTCCTGATTCTCTCCCCTCAGCCCCAACCAGTCCCAGCAGAAGACTGCCCCTCCCTGAGCCTGGTTCTGCTGGAGGTTTCTTCCTGTTAAAAGGGAGTTTTTCCTTCCCACTGTTGCCAAGTGCTTGCTCACAGGGGGTCGTTTTGACGGTTGGGTTTTTTACGTAATTATTGTATGGCCTTGCCTTACAATATAAAGCGCCTTGGGGCAACTGTTTGTTGTGATTTGGCGCTATATAAATAAAATTGATTGATTGATTGATTGATTGATAAATGAGGTCACCATAATCCAGAATGGGTAAAAATGTTGCAGCTGCAAGTTTCTTTTTTGCATTGAAGGAAAAACATAGCCTATTTCTGAAGTAAAAAACAATTTTCATCCTCAATTTCCTAACCAAATGTTCAACATGTCCTTTAAAGCTAAGGTTGTCATCAATTAAAATACCTAAATATTTAACTCTTTCGCTTTCTGTCCCTTGAAGAGTGACAATTGGAGGACTTATCTGCAGATTGCTCTTTGTTTTTGAAAATAACATCAACTTGCTCTTATTTGCATTTAAAGAAAGATCCAAGTGTAGAAACATGTTTTGAACTATGTTAAAAGCATTTTGTAATGTAAAACACTAGCACTAAGAGTTTTTGCAAAACTCTAAATAACCATCTCAGCAGCGTTAAAATGGTAATTGGTGTCCAAAGATCCTGGCCAACATTGTTCACATAGATAGTAAATAGGAGTGGCCCCAAAACAGAGCCTTGGGGCACTCCTTTAGTTAATGAAAGAATATTAGAACAAATATTATCTGATTTAACACATTGGGACCTGTCAGTGAGATAATTACAGATCCATCCAACTGCCTTTTTAGACAGTCCAATATTGATCAATCTCTCTTTGAGTAAAATATAATTTACAGAATCAGAAGCTTTTTTCAAATCAATGAAAAGCACTGCACAATGTCGAGATATCATTGATCACCTTCAGTGTTGCTGTTATGGTACTATGACCTTTCCTAAAACCTGACTGCAATTTGCATAAAATGTTGGAATACAAAAATTCTTTCAGCTGTTCATTTATTAAGGATTCCAAAATTTTTGATAAGATGCAAAGTTTTGAAATTGGCCTATAATTATTTAAGATTGTTGGGTCACCACTTTTGAATAATGGTGTGACAAAAGCCTATTTCCAAATTTTGGGAATTTGCATACTGCTCAAACTTAAGTTAAAAATATCAGTCAAAGGTTTTGCAATTAAATCAGCTGCATTTTTAGAAAGTAAGGATCAATTAAGTCAGGTCCTTGTGATTTACATGCATCTAATGATTTTAGTGCTTTATAGACCTCACACAAAGTAAAAGGCTGGAAACTAAATGTTGATGCATCAGAGGATTGCTCATGTGCAGTCACAGGATTGCTCCAGTTTATAGAAGGTGTAGAGTAAATAAAATGTTGGTTGAAACAATTTAACATTTCAACTTTGTCATAAATATTTGATGAGTTATGGACAATGTAATTTGGCAAAACCTGTGAGTTATTTTCAACAGAGATTTTATGGTTTTCCAAAACCTTTTAGAGTCATTGAGACTGTCAGTTGTAGTTGACAAGTAAAATTCAGACTTGGCATTTTTAATTCAGGAGGAACTTTTATTTCTTAATTTTCTTAAAATATCCCAATTGCATTTTAGACCAGTTTTTCTTGCTTTTGCCCAGGCCAGGTTCCTCTCACATAAAGCATTTGCCAAATCTGGTGTAAACCAAGGATTATCTCTACCTTTTAAATCTAAAGTTCTTAAAGGGGGCAGGGTTATTAACAATAGCCATGAAACACTCATAGAAAAATGACCAAGCTGTTTCGACATCTGGAATGAGGTCAGTTCTGTTCCACTGGGACTTAGAAATGTCATGGTAAAACGCCTGTTCATTAAAATGTTTTAAATGTCTTTTTATAATGATTTGTGGTTTCCTTTTGTCCCTTTTGTCAGGCTGCGTTAAGCTTACAGGCACAGAGTGGCTGGACACAATTGCAGGACTCACAAACACAAGCGTTAGAATAAGAAAAGGCTTTATCTTGTAAACAGGCTCAGGTTTGATACACTGGTGGACAGTCTGTGAAGCAGAGGTACAGGCAGGGCATTGGCATAGTCCAAGGCAGGCAGGGTCCAGTGGCACGGAGAAACAAAACAGTTAGAGCAGAGGCAAAACCTAGGTCACAAAAACAAGGCAAGGTCATACACAGCTGGTCAGATCAAAAAAGAAAGCTAGAGCAAAGTTACTGAGGCTGGAACAAGGGCTGAAACACACGGTGACAAGCACAACGAACTGGCAGAGAAGAGAAAAATGCCACGCTTAAATAACAGGGTGTGAGAAAGTTCAGGAAGGAGACAAAGCTGAGGCAAGCAGGGGCAAGAGAGTGCAGTAAAACAAACACTAAGCAGACAGAAAGAGAGGCGTGAAAGAAAGAGACAGATGAAGTGAACAGGAGCAAGAGAGTGCAGTAAAACAAACACTAAGCAGACAGAAAGAGAGGTGTGAAAGAAAGAGACAGATGAAGTGAACAGGAGCAAGAGAGTGCAGTAAAACAAACACTAAGCAGACAGAAAGTGGAAGGTTAAGAGAATTAAAGGCTGGGGCTGAAACTAAAACTGAACTAACGTGACAAACGCATAACAAACAGAAATTACAAGCAGTAGTGGTAAAATGCAAAATAAAGCCAATGACTAAAGTAATCCTAAACTGAAAATCAAAGACAGGGGACATGAACACAGACAGAACCAAGATAAACCCCAGGGCCGGGGCAGATCATGACACATTTTGATATTTCTAACAGTGGCCACTGAGATCATTGCAAAAAACCCCAGTTGAACAGTGTTTATGTGGGGCTTTTGTTAAAATCAAATCAATCAGGACACTTATTATTTGGATGAGTAGGGGATACGATTAATTGTGTGAAATTTAATTGATCACATACAGTTTGAAATCATCAGAATTAGGACTAAGCCAGTCACAGTTTAAGTCTCCAATTAGTATAATTTCATTTGAATCAAGCTTAAATAAAAGATCCTTTAGTGACTGAAGTGCATTTGAGGTGGCAGAAAGAGGCCAACAGCATCCCACAACATTCACATATCAACCCTTGGAAAGTTCAAGCCTTAATGCTAAAAGTTCAAATGGTTTCCAACAGGATTCAGCAAGTAACAAATTTACATGGAGGGATGAGCTGGTATAAATGACAGTCCCCACCTTCAGCTGATCTGTCAGCACGATAGATTTGAAAACCGTTTATGCAAACATCATTATCAGATACAGATTTGTTTAGTCAAGTTTCAGAAATAACAACTCGATCAGCTCCTGTTGACTGCACCCAGATTCTAACTCGGTCAGTTTTAGGTAAAAGACTGCGAACATTAAGATTAATTATTTTAAGGCCAGATAAGGACTTAAAGTCAGATGGGGTTTGAACCTCTGGACCAGAGAATATATTCACAAGAGTTTTAGGCACTAGAGTTTAATGCTGTTGTCCGTGGAGCCTGAACAGAGTGTCTGAAATGCATTTGTCCTGTCGTGAACATCTGAGATTACCCTATGCTACCCATAATTTATTGCTGCCGGGCACAGCATGTGCTCACAAAACCTTAAAAATTAGCACATTACTTTAAAACGAAAACATATATCTGATATTTTCACTTTATAAAACTTCAGACATGACAGTAATTTTAAATAACTTGTCCAAAATGAGTAGGTTAAAATTTGAACCATAAGTTAAAAATGTATGCCTCTGGATGACTTGGGTGATATTGCGATTATATCAGTATGGTGTTATTTTTTGGGGGGGGGGTTACCAGTTCTCCTTTGCCTACAGAGGATAGAGTGGTTTCTTCTGAAAACAACTCTCTTCAGTTTGCAGACGGTAGAACAATATACCTATTAGGAAACTTTTAACAGGTAGGTCTCAACTGCTTTTAAGTTTTAAAAATGTTTTTCACTGTTCAACTTGGTTTACTACGTTATTGGTCTAAAAGTTATCGGACGGCAATTCATCAGAAGATAATTAGTCCGATGATGGTTTTTAAAGTTATCTAAAAAGATAATCTGATAATGAAAACATTATCTTCGATAATTATCTGTTATCGGATTATCGGAAGTGTGCCCACCACTGGATCTAACAGCACCAGAACCATAGTGGTGTCTGAATCCATTGTAAGAAGATCATTCACCACTTTAGTGAGAGCCGTCTCTGTGGAATGATATTTTGACACCACTTTTTCCAGAATTTTAGAGAAAAATGATAGATTTGATATCGGCTGATAGTTTTTCAATACACTAGGGTCAAGATTAGGTTTCTTAAGTTATGGTTTAATCACTGCAGATTTGAAACATTTAGGAACAGATCCAGAAGTTCATGAGAGATTAATAATTTCCAGCACAGTCGGTCCAAGAGTGGGCCACAGGTCCTTAAACAGTTTTGTTGGTATAGGATCAAATAAACAGGTTGTGCATTTTTGTAGACGTTATGAGTTTCATCAGCATGCCTAGTGAGATACTGTCAAATTCTGTAAATCTAGGTAATACCTCAGTAATGGTGCCCACCTCAATAGCAGGGTGTAGTGGCTGGGTTAAGGCATGCTGGGATATGTTTAACCTAATGTCTTCTATTTTCTTCTCAAAGTAATCCAGGAAATCTTGTGCTGTAAAAGGAAAGTGAACTACAGGTGGTTGTCCATGAATAAGTGTTGCCACCGTGTCAAACAAGAATTTTGAGTTATGCTTGTTTTTGTTGATCAAATCAGAGTAACGGGTCCACTTTGTAGCCAGTAATGCATGATTATAGTCTAAGATAGCATCACGCCACGCAAGGTGGAATACTTCTAATTTTGAACTACATCATTTTCGTTTTAGACCTGTAGACTTGTGTTTGAGGCCCCCGTAAGTAGTCAATGAAACAAGCCGACTGTTTTTTTGGGGTTTTTTTTTTTGGGGGGGGGGGGGGGTTGTTTTAATAAAGGTGGAGCAATCATATTGAGTGTAGTTTTGAGCACTGAGTTTAAACTATCCACAAGACTGTCTCCTTATTGGGAATTTGCCAAACGTGAAGCTAAGACATCATGCAGTCTAGCTTCGAGTTCAGTTTTCGAGTTCAGTCTTAGTTGAGGAGTTGATGCATCGCCGTAGTGATAAATAAGGTTGTTGTTCCACTAAACACGGCAGCAAAACTGTAAACTTAATGAGTGATCAGAGACCACTGATATAAGAGGCATGATATCGATATTTATGACAGCAATACCACGTGTGAGAACCAGATCCAGGGTATTTCCACTAATGTGCGTTGAGTCCTGAATGCATTGCCAAAATCCTAATGCATCCACAATTTCCATAAATGATTTGCAGAGGGGCTCAGAAGGTTTATTTATATGAATGTTAAAGTCACCAATGATCAGAATGTTATCTGCACGAGTTGACAAGTTAGAGATGAACGCACCAAATTCATCTAAGAATTCAGAATATGGGCCGGGAGGCCTATATACAGTGACAAAGTAATATGGTTGATTTTTATTCTTCTGACCTTGGCATTGTGTAATATCCTGAGCAGAGCGGAGAATCAGATGCTCAAATGAGTTATATTTGTGACCCCCAACAGCTAATAAACTAAACCTAGATTCATAAATAAGAGCAGCACCCCCTCCTTGCTTCGCATCACGAGGGACGTGACTAAATATATATATATATACCGGTGGGCAGGCCTCATTTAAGGGGAGGACAGCTGTCGGTTTAAGCCAGGTTTCACATAACCCAATCATATCTAAGTGATGATCAATAATTAGATCATTAATCAACAATGACTTTAAGGATAGTGATCTTATGTTAATGAGACCCAGACTAAGGACCTCAGTGGGGTTGACAGTTGAACTGTTTTGATTTAGGGGTGGTTCCAGAGTAGCACATATAAGATGCCTCGAAGTAGGTTTAGGTTTGATACTTTCCACGCATGTTGTAGGTAGCAGACACAAAATCTTTGATGTTGCTGGAACAGCCTCAGTAACAGGAGCTGTAACAGTGTATTTGCTGTATCTACTTTGTTGGTACATCATCAGATGTTTGTATTTTTTTTTCTATTTACATTGTCATGACAACACTTTCTCTCCCCCAGATGAGCCAGTACTTGGAGCAGGTCCGTAACCCCGCTCTTAACCTTTGTCCAATCAGCAGCCCCCATCCTCAAATCACAGCCTACCTCCAAGGTAAACTGCAGCTCTGCTCCTGTTGGGGGCGCTGTCTTCTTGTGAACATGTTTTTTTTCATCACATTGTCTTTTCTGTCAGGAAACACACACGCTTCTCGTAAGAAACTCCTCCCCATTGTCAGGGACTTCCTGCAGGATTGTGATGGTCACCTGGGAGAAGAGGAGGAGGAGTCTCAGGTGCCCCCGACCCCGATGAACAGCCTGGTGGAGGGTTGTCCGTTAGATGCCGGCCCGCCCCGGATCAGCGCTCAGGCCCTGGAAGAGAAGTTTAACAAGATGGCTGATGCCAGAAAGTGATGCCCGCTTTGTCCAGCAACGAGCGGAAAACCAAAACCCTGAGGAGTCATTTGAAGGACTTTGGGTTGGTTGAAAATGATGTTTGGAGTGTCATGAGTGATGTCATCACAGCCGCTGCATCACTGTGCACTTTGACCTCTGTTTCCACAGTAACAGCACATCTTCTCGCTCTGGCGCTCAGACAATCATCACATTTCCCGTAACATCGATCAAACCTTTTTAAGTTATACCGTCAGTTATTAAAGCATGTCGCCGGTTTGAGACCTGGATCTGGATCAGACTGGACTGGTAGGCGGCAGTCATGTGACACAAAATTGGAGAAAATAACCACCGCTGGATCTGGTCAGGTCAGTGCTGCGCTGCACCCACCACACCACAGAACTGCCCTGGGTCCTGGATGGCAACCACCCTGGGAGGAAATTGGCATGGTTCCTTTGGAGAGGTGCTGAAGCCAGGTCACGTGGGCGTGTCGTCCGGGGGCGCATGGGTGTGTCCTTGGCCCGGGCGGGAGGGGTAACCTTGGCCGGGGACCGTGTGGGTGTGTCCTTGGCTGGGGGACGTGTGGGCGTGTCCTTGGCTGGGGACCGTGTGGGCGTGTCCTTGGCTGGGGGACGTGTGGGCATGTCCTTGGCTGCGGGACGTGTGGGCGTTCCCCACAGCGACCTGGACCTGACCTGATCCAGTGGGGTTTGATGTCTGACTTTGAAATAAAGTTTTCACATCCTGCTTCAGGCGTCCTTCATTGATCAGAATATTTGCAGCATTAAAAGTTATTTTTTATTTTGTTTGCTGTTGACATGATCAAGAGGAAAGAATCCCGTTTTCCCAACTGAATTAATAAATTTATTATGCGGTTAATAAAGAAACCACTTTTCTGAATTGACTGGATAAAAGTTCATCCAGAAGCACTGTTTTCATACCTGTGAATATCTGGAAAACTGGTTTTTGGTCCCAGTCAGATGTGGACATACCCACCACTAACTGCAGCAGTTTGTTCCTGTGTTTTATTTTCTTCTGTGGGGTTGACGAAATGACCAACGTCTGACAACAGGAAGAATGTTTTTAAGCCATGATGTAAGCATGCTGACTCGGCAAAACAGTCGTGTGTTGAAGTGTATGTCATCATTCTAGAATTAGTCACAGTCATGGAAGAGTTATTAACAGGAAAAACATCAGCACAGGACATAGAAGGGCACAAGGTCCTCCAAAGGATGGATCAGGCTGAGCAAGACAACCAAAAACCCATCGACACCCGGAGAACTTTCACTCAAGCTGAAAGAAAGAACTGGGTACCGGAATCCACATCTTCAAACTCTGTTTGACACGCTTTGACAGTTTGGGGACATAATTTGTACGCAAGGTCAGTCGACATAGCCAGATGAATGGTCTTCATGCTGAGTCACTGAGCAGATGTTTGTGACCAAAGGATGTGGAATGACTGAGACTCATGGAGCCTGGTGGCTGCTTTCATCCCCGTCCTGAAGAAGTCGATGATGCAACGCAGCAGAAGAGACTCAACAAAGGGACACAGACCAGAAACATGGATGTCACATCAACAGTTCACACTGACCCCAATCTTTTGTTTCAAAGGTTTATAAGGGCGGGAACAAGATGTGTTGATCTTCTTCAAATCAGGTCTTTGCAGCTGTCTGCTTCCTCCACTGCTTTATTTCATTCAGAAACAATGTTGAAAACAGCAAACAAAGTGATGCAACATGGCACAGTGGCTTCAACACCCACCCACCCAGAAGGAGAGACTCGAGTCATCCTGGATGGAGCTGCTGCTCTGCACGACATACCATGGAGCTGTGGGAAAAGCTGAGAGACTGCTGTCTTTGATGGGTACTCAGACACTCTGTCTCCAAAGGACTGTGCTCATCTTTGAAACAATGGAATCATCTGCACAACAATTATCGCATATCCATCATCATGAAGCTGCAGACCAAGAAAGATGAATTTCTTGCCAACATGGAAAACAGACTGCACTTCCTGCGTACACTCTGGACACAACAGGTTGTTTTATTTATAATTTTATTGTTGTACAGCTGCAGTGCTCTTGGTCAGTCCAACATGTTAACAAAACCTCAAGCCTGAACATTTAAGTAGTAAAAGTGAAGCTTTGGCTTTTTTAAGAGAATATCTCTGTGCACCATTCACCCGTGCACCGGGTGAAGAAGGGGGCCATGTCATAATTTCTTCATCTTTAAGGCCTTTACTGGTCAGCCACACAGTGGCACACTTTGATGCATGTGATGGAGCGTTGTCTTGCATGAAAATGAAAGTCTTCTTGAAAGATGCAGACTTTCTTCTGCACCACTGCTTCTAAAAATTGGCAGTAGGTCTGAGAGATGATTTTGAGCCCATTTTCAACCCGAAAGGGTCCAACTACAGTACGCCACCTGACTTAAACCCGATTGAGAACTTTTGGGCCCTTCTGAAGAAGGAAATTTACAGTGAAGGTAAACAGTACACCTCTCTGAACAGTGCCTGGGAGGCTGTGGTTGCGGCTGCACAAAATGTTAATTTGGACCAGATCAAGAAACTGACAGAGTCCATGAATGGAAGGCTTGTGACTATTATTGAACAGAAGGGTGGCTATGACCTGGTCTTGTTAGGAGAGACGGCATCCATCCCACTTTGGATGGAGCGGCTCTCATTTCTAGAAATCTGGCCAATTTTCTTAAATCCTCCAAACCGTGACTATCCAGGGTTGGGACCAGGAAGCAGAGTTGTAGTCTTACACACCTCTCTGCAGCTTCTCTCCCCCTGCCATCCCCTCATTACCCCATCCCCGTAGAGACGGTGCCTGCTCCCAGACTACCAATAACCAGCAAAAATCTATTTAAGCATAAAAATTCAAAAAGAAAAAATAATATAGCACCTTCAACTGCACCACAGACTAAAACAGTTAAATGTGGTCTATTAAACATTAGGTCTCTCTCTTCTAAGTCCCTGTTGGTAAATGATATAATAATTGATCAACATATTGATTTATTCTGCCTAACAGAAACCTGGTTACAGCAGGATGAATATGTTAGTTTAAATGAGTCAACACCCCCGAGTCACACTAACTGTCAGAATGCTCGTAGCACGGGCCGAGGGGGAGGATTAGCAGCAATCTTCCATTCCAGCTTATTAATTAATCAAAAACCCAGACAGAGCTTTAATTCATTTGAAAGCTTGACTCTTAGTCTTGTCCATCCAAATTGGAAGTCCCAAAAACCAGTTTTATTTGTTATTATCTATCGTCCACCTGGTCGTTACTGTGAGTTTCTCTGTGAATTTTCAGACCTTTTGTCTGACTTAGTGCTTAGCTCAGATAAGATAATTATAGTGGGCGATTTTAACATCCACACAGATGCTGAGAATGACAGCCTCAACACTGCATTTAATCTATTATTAGACTCTATTGGCTTTGCTCAAAATGTAAATGAGTCCACCCACCACTTTAATCATATCTTAGATCTTGTTCTGACTTATGGTATGGAAATAGAAGACTTAACAGTATTCCCTGAAAACTCCCTTCTGTCTGATCATTTCTTAATAACATTTACATTTACTCTGATGGACTACCCAGCAGTGGGGAATAAGTTTCATTACACTAGAAGTCTTTCAGAAAGCGCTGTAACTAGGTTTAAGGATATGATTCCTTCTTTATGTTCTCTAATGTCATATACCAACACAGAGCAGAGTAGCTACCTAAACTCTGTAACTGAGAAGAGTATCTTGTCAATAGTTTTACATCCTCATTGAAGACAACTTTGGATGCTGTAGCTCCTCTGAAAAAGAGAGCTTTAAATCAGAAGTGTCTGACTCCGTGGTATAACTCACAAACTTGCAGCTTAAAGCAGATAACCCGTAAGTTGGAGAGGAAATGGCGTCTCACTAATTTAGAAGATCTTCACTTAGCCTGGAAAAAGAGTCTGTTGCTCTATAAAAAAAAGCCCTCCGTAAAGCTAGGACATCTTTCTACTCATCACTAATTGAAGAAAATAAGAACAACCCCAGGTTTCTTTTCAGCACTGTAGCCAGGCTGACAAAGAGTCAGAGCTCTATTGAGCTGAGTATTCCATTAACTTTAACTAGTAATGACTTCATGACTTTCTTTGCTAACAAAATTTTAACTATTAGAGAAAAAATTACTCATAACCATCCCAAAGACATATCGTTATCTTTGGCTGCTTTCAGTGATGCCGGTATTTGGTTAGACTCTTTCTTTCCGATTGTTCTGTCTGAGTTATTTTCATTAGTTACTTCATCCAAACCATCAACATGTTTATTAGACCCCATTCCTACCAGGCTGCTCAAGGAAGCCCTACCATTATTTAATGATTCAATCTTAAATATGATCAGTCTATCTTTGTTAGTTGGCTATGTACCACAGGCTTTTAAGGTGGCAGTAATTAAACCATTACTTAAAAAGCCATCACTTGACCCAGCTATCTTAGCTAATTATAGGCCAATCTCCAACCTTCCTTTTCTCTCAGAAATTCTTGAAAGGGTAGTTGTAAAACAGCTAACTGATCATCTGCAGAGGAATGGTCTATTTGAAGAGTTTCAGTCAGGTTTTAGAATTCATCATAGTACAGAAACAGCATTAGTGAAGGTTACAAATGATCTTCTTATGGCCTCGGACAGTGGACTCATCTCTGTGCTTGTTCTGTTAGACCTCAGTGCTGCTTTTGATACTGTTGACCATAAAATTTTATTACAGAGATTAGAGCATGCCATAGGTATTAAAGGCACTGCGCTGCGGTGGTTTGAATCATATTTGTCTAATAGATTACAATTTGTTCATGTAAATGGGGAATCTTCTTCACAGACTAAAGTTAATTATGGAGTTCCACAAGGTTCTGTGCTAGGACCAATTTTATTCACTTTATACATGCTTCCCTTAGGCAGTATTATTAGACGGTATTGCTTAAATTTTCATTGTTACGCAGATGATACCCAGCTTTATCTATCCATGAAGCCAGAGGACACACACCAATTAGCTAAACTGCAGGATTGTCTTACAGACATAAAGACATGGATGACCTCTAATTTCCTGCTTTTAAACTCAGATAAAACTGAAGTTATTGTACTTGGCCCCACAAATCTTAGAAACATGGTGTCTAACCAGATCCTTACTCTGGATGGCATTACCCTGACCTCTAGTAATACTGTGAGAAATCTTGGAGTCATTTTTGATCAGGATATGTCATTCAAAGCGCATATTAAACAAATATGTAGGACTGCTTTTTTGCATTTACGCAATATCTCTAAAATCAGAAAGGTCTTGTCTCAGAGTGATGCTGAAAAACTAATTCATGCATTTATTTCCTCTAGGCTGGACTATTGTAATTCATTATTATCAGGTTGTCCTAAAAGTTCCCTAAAAAGCCTTCAGTTAATTCAAAATGCTGCAGCTAGAGTACTGACAGGGACTAGAAGGAGAGAGCATATCTCACCCATATTGGCCTCTCTTCATTGGCTTCCTGTTAATTCTAGAATAGAATTTAAAATTCTTCTTCTTACTTATAAGGTTTTGAATAATCAGGTCCCATCTTATCTTAGGGACCTCATAGTACCATATCACCCCAATAGAGCACTTCGCTCTCAGACTGCAGGCTTACTTGTAGTTCCTAGGGTTTGTAAGAGTAGAATGGGAGGCAGAGCCTTCAGCTTTCAGGCTCCTCTCCTGTGGAACCAGCTCCCAATTCAGATCAGGGAGACAGACACCCTCTCTACTTTTAAGATTAGGCTTAAAACTTTCCTTTTTGCTAAAGCTTATAGTTAGGGCTGGATCAGGTGACCCTGAACCATCCCTTAGTTATGCTGCTATAGATGTAGACTGCTGGGGGGTTCCCATGATGCACTGTTTCTTTCTCTTTTTGCTCTGTATGCACTACTCTGCATTTAATCATTAGTGATCAATCTCTGCTCCCCTCCACAGCATGTCTTTTTCCTGGTTCTCTTCCTCAGCCCCAACCAGTCCCAGCAGAAGACTGCCCCTCCCTGAGCCTGGTTCTGCTGGAGGTTTCTTCCTGTTAAAAGGGAGTTTTTCCTTCCCACTGTAGCCAAGTGCTTGCTCACAGGGGGTCGTTTTGACCGTTGGGGTTTTTACATAATTATTGTATGGCCTTGCCTTACAATATAAAGCGCCTTGGGGCAACTCTTTGTTGTGATTTGGCGCTATATAAAAAAATTGATTGATTGATTGATATTGGTCACTGAGGGCTTTTTTTTTTTTTTTTTTTTTTTTTTGAAATTTCGGATGTTTGTAAATTTTGAGTTTGTTTATTATTCTCACTTTAACAGGTGAAAATAAACAAGTGAGATGGAAAAATCTTCATTTGTCATTTAGTTGCCTGATAATGGTGCACATAGAGATATTCTCTTAAAAAAGCCCAGACTTCACTTTTACTACTTAAATGTTCAGGCTTGAGGTTTTGTTAACATTTTGGACTGACCAAGAGCACTGCAGTTGTACAATAATAAAATTAATCCTCAAAAATACAACTTGCCTAGTAATTGTGCACACAGTGTATTTTCAAGAACAAAACAAACGACTACTGCAATAACAAACAGAGATAAACAATAATTACTTCAATAAAGTTTTTTGAACATAAAAAAACAAAACATGAATTTTCAGATCGTGTGCAACATAAGCTTCAGTTTTTCTTCGTTGGACACAATACCACGTTTTCACAAAAATCTTTCAAGTAATCCACGCTCCAACGGGAAAAATAATCAAAGTCTGTCACAAGCGAGTTCAGCATCACCAGCACGCATGCGCGGCGTTCGCCTCCGGTGGGCGACTATCGGGACAAACAAAACCACGTGTGCAGCTGTCAGTTACGGAAGCATATTGCATTCACTGGATAAAAAAATTTGACTGCTGATCTCGTAATTACAAGAAAAGATCGCATAATTACGACATCAGGATCTCGTAATTATGAGTATTTTTATATTTTTATTTATTGTGTGTGTGTGTGTGTGTGTGTGTGTGTGTGTGTGTGTGTGTGTGTGTGTGTGTGTGTGTGTGTGTGTGTGTGTGTGTAAAATCGCTTCCGTACAATGTGCTTCTGTACTTCCGGTCCCTCGCTAAAGACAAGCGTGAGAATTCCCGAGTCATAATCTAAAATCGGGCAGCACGGTTGCTTAGTGGTTAGCACTGTTGCCTCACAGCGAGAAGGTCGTGGGTTCAATTCCCGTGGCCTTTCTGTGTGGAGTTTGCATGTTGTCTCCGTTTTTGCACTGGTTTCCTCCCATTGGCATTTTTAACATTGTCCGTAGGTGTGTGTGTGTGGGTGTGTCTGTGTTTGTTTGTCTGTTTGTGGCCCTGTGACAGACTGGCGTCCTGTCCTGGGTGTACCCCACCTCGCGCTCTATGACTGCTGGGATAGGCTCCAGCCCCCCGTGACCCTTAATTGGACTAAGCGGTAGAAGGTGAATGAATAATCTAAAATCGGCCAATTTGTAACCTCCGACACTGCACTGTGATCCACACCACAATGCACTCAAAGTGTGGATTTCCCCCTAAACTGTTCCTGGATGAGGCGGGGCATGGGGTACACAGACTGCCATGTGCCCGGCTGGCAGTGAGCCCCACTGTGCCCCTCAATGGTCGGTGGGGCTGTGTGAGTGAAAGCTGGAAGTCGCCCCGTGTTCCTCCCTGGACATTCTTCCGGGAGCACTTCAGGGGAAAAATCCACACTCTGTTTAATTGCAGTGTTTTATCATCGGCTGAGCTCAGCCCACGTCTTTACTGAGGGACTGGAAGTACGGAAGAATATACATAAAACAATTTAGACACCTGATCTTTTCTCATAATTACAAGATCCTGATGTCGTAATTATGAGATCTTTTCTCATAATTCTGAGATCCTGATGTCGTAATTATCAATCAATCAATCAATTTTATTTATATAGCACCAAATCACAACAAACAGTTGCCCCAAGGCGCTTTATATTGTAAGGCAAGGCCATACAATAATTACAGAAAAACCCCAACGGTCAAAACGACCCCCTGTGAGCAAGCACTTGGCTACAGTGGGAAGGAAAAACTCCCTTTTAACAGGAAGAAACCTCCAGCAGAACCAGGCTCAGGGAGGGGCAGTCTTCTGCTGGGACTGGTTGGGGCTGAGGGAGAGAACCAGGAAAAAGACATGCTGTGGAGGGGAGCAGAGATCGATCACTAATGATTAAATGCAGAGTGGTGCATACAGAGCAAAAAGAGAAACACCTCCGTTGGAAGCCTTAAGGACAAGTTGGAACATGCCCTGCTGTTAAACAATTTCTCAGATACTCAACTGAAAGCCACCAAAAGCTGCCTGGATTTTACAAATGGTTATCAACACGGTGGTGTTTTTCCTGTGGTGGGCGCACCATCCGCATGTCTTTCATTAAAAAAATCTCCTTTAACAGTGGAATGTCCGGATAAACTGCTGATTCCGACCTCTTTTGGAAGTTCTCTGTTTTCTCACGATGTCCTGGGTCAACAGAGGCTTAAATTTGGAGGTTTTCAGCTTGAAACAGGATGACGACGTCGCCTTGGAGCGCTGCGCAACATCCCACTCTGTGGGAAGTCCTTACAGTGATAGAAACAACCCAAAGTCTCTCATCAGCCGTTAAAATTTTCACCAAAAATGAGCTGAGTTTCTTGAATGATGTCCACTCGGATGTGCCTCACAGTTTCTGAAAAAATTTTGATCAAGCACAGCGCCAGTTTCTCAGGAAGAAGTCAGACAATGAAAATCCGACGAGGAGGCTGGACCACTCCTCACTCAAAGCCTGCCTACAGGTGAATGACGTCACCGACAGGCGTGGAAAAACTCACGCATGTGCACAAGGGTTCAAGGTTGGCTGATGTAATCACACATGATTCAAATCCATATAGTTTTTGAAAAAAATAAAAAGGTCGGTTTATTTTCTAGTAGACCTCGTATACTCATTATCTCACAGGAATATGTCACTATTATCTGGGTACTACTTTTTGTGCAGGAGTTCTTCGAGCACGTTGGCCGCGGGCACGTACTAACACAGAATACCCAGAAAATGGCTAGAAGTTTGGCCATAATTGTGATATGTTCTTGTGAGATGAGTTTATTTCATTTAAATCAATTCTAAAATTGATCATGTGACCACTGCGAGCGAGGCCTCGTTACGTCACACTACGTGACAAGCTTCTCGGAAAATTTGAATGAATAATCTGGGTGTGTCAATACGACCTGCCAAGTATTTAAATGAGATCTGAATCTTAGCTCAAACCGTGGGTTTTTGAGAGGAGGAGATCGCTAGCGACACTCTTATTGCCAATTAGCACGTGAATCGGAGCCAAGGAAAGCATTAGTTTATATTTAGGTCTAGTTTAGAGTTCATTTAGTACATACACATAGGATCTAACATAGACAGACACACACACACACAACATATACAACATTTATTCACACAGTACATCAACAGGTTATAGGTCAGACTATATATTATAGGTAGATCAGAGACTGAGCTGAGTGACTGAAGAGCTGTGATTTAGTTGAAGTGAAAGGTGTGAGAAAGGTGTGTGTGTGTGAGAGTAGTGGTGAGGAAGGGACATGGAGGATCCAGTTCCAAAAAGAGCTCAATCAATCTCTTGGGAGCACTTTGATCTAATAAGCCCCAAAAAGGTCAAGTGCTTGATTTCGTGCTCAAGAGTTGAGGTACAGTAACAAAACGTCTTCAATGACACCTGAGGTCCAAACATCCCGAGACATCAGAGGCTGTTGCTCCTGAAGCAGGAATCAGACCATGTAAGCTGTATTTTATTCTTTATCTAAGATTAAAACATAAAAATAGCTCAGCATGTCAGACTGTGTTTCCATTAAAGGCAGACGAGCTGATTGGATGAGGCTCTGGTGGACTATGTTGTGGAAGATGCACAACCGTTCAAAATAGTGGAGAGCAAAGCCTTCAGGGCTTTACTACAAAGGTTTGACCCAAGATATGCCCACCTCCAGAGGAGAAGACCTGCTCAAATACTGGGTGACACGAGTCGCAGTCTATCCCAATTTACAGAGAATGGCAAAAAATATTTGTTGATGCAGCAACATCAGTGCCTTGTGAGCGGGTCTTCTCCAAAGCTGGAGAGATGGTGAGGCAGAAGAGGAGCCGATTAAAGTCCAGCACCGTTGAAATTACTCTTTTTTTAATTAAAATTGTTGAAAGTTGCACAATCATGGTCTCCTATCCCCTCTATTCTACTAATTACAGTAACATGAGCACCAGTTGCAGAAGCACGTCTTTCTCATTTTTCCCGTCACATTTTATCCAAATATAGTTTGAGGAATGATAAATCTTCATATAGTCTACAATAAAGGCTTTCAGAACCATTATGTGTGCATCTGTAGGGACTATTTATTACATGAAAAAGACACAATAATACATATGACTTTTTCTTTTATTATTATTATTTTTCAAGAACAAACCACATCAGTCATGAATTAATGCAAACATTTGTCAGGACACTCGCTCAAGGTCATTCTCAAAACAATCCAGCAGATGTCACCCTTCAAACTGTATCAAACACGTCGAAGCAGTGTGTCGATTTTCAGCCAGTTGTGTTGATTTTCAGCCAGTTGTGTTGCAGTGGTTCATTGGTTCATGAGGCTTCGAAATTGCCATCACTAACGCTGTTTATACAGGACGGAAAAATTACAACTTATTTGTTAAAAGGTGACCCATTAAACTAATCGAACCACCAACTTGGCGTCTCAGCTCGACCATATAGACTACATAGACCACAATCCAACGCGCGACCATATCAACCAATAAGAGATGTCACTGGTGTACTGCGGCGGGAGAGTTCAAACTTCTTCCAGGAAGTCTGTTAGTCCGGTAAAGCCGAATTTTGTGACAGAACCGGAGCGAACATGGTGGACTGCGGAACTCGGAACCGCTTAAGATGTGAGTCTGACCCGCAGGGCTGTGTTCAGGTTCGGTTTGTGTCGTTTATCTGACTGATAAATATACCTTATCTATTGATTAATTAATCTGATTTATTGATTAGATTTGACCTATGTATTTCTTGATGAATGAAATCAAATAGCTATAAGTAACTGATGAATTTAGTTTATTTTACAGATGAAAGGCTTCGTGTTTGATCAGAAGGAAAACAGCGGAGAGAGAGAGAGAGAGTGTGTGTGTGTGTGTGTGTGTGTGTGTGTGTGTGTGTGTGTGTGTGTGTGTGTGTGTGTGTGTGTGTGTTTTACGTCATCGCCTGTTCGCCACCTGTGGCTTTCTGTGCCCATGTGATGTCACAGCAGCGCTGCAAGCGATCCGGGACTTTTTTCTGATTGGTTAAAATTGTGTCAATAACTCAGCCACATGGGGTGTGCAGCCAGTACATTCTGAGTGCCGGTCCCAAGCCCGGATAAATGAGGGTTGCGTCAGGAAGGGCATCCGGCGTAAAACAAGCCAACCAACTACGCAGACTAAGAATCCAATTTCCATACCGGATCGGTCGCGGCCCTGATTAACAACATCCGCCACTGGTGCTGTTGCCCAACAGGGTGCCGGTGGAAATTGGGCTACTGCTGGGCAAAGACGACAAAGAAGAGGAGGAGAACATTTCAACAAACAGCAGGAGAAGAAGAAAACTAGAAGGGTGGAAATGAGAGTGGGGACTTTGAATGTTGGTAGTATGACTGGTAAAGGGAGAGAGCTGGCTGATATGATGGAGAGGAGAAAGGTAGACATATTGTGTGTGCAAGAGACCAAGTGGAAGGGAAGTAAGAGCAGGAGCATCGGCGGTGGGTACAAGTTGTTGTACCATGGTGAGGACAGGAAGAGAAATGGTGTTGGGGTCATTTTAAAGGAAGAGTATGTTAAAAGTGTAGTGTCTGACAGGGTGATGAGTGTGATGTTGGAAATTGAAGGTGTGATGATGAATATCATCAGTGCATATGCCCCACAGGTAGGTTGTGAGATGAAGGAGAAAGAAGATTTCTGGAGTGAGTTAGATGAGTAGAAAACAGAAAACAGTTTGTTCAGATAAATAATACCAAATCAGAATTGTGTAATATTACTTATGGAGTACCACAAGGATCAGTACTTGGACCCAAACTGTTTATTTTGTATATCAATGATTTTGTGAATGTATCTAATGTGCTTGGTAGCATTTTATTTGCTGATGATACAACGCTGTTTTACTCTGGATCAGATATACAGGAAGTAGCACAAGTGATAAATACAGAATTGGAAAAGGTTAAACATTGGTTTGATATAAACAGACTGTTACTAAATATTAATAAGACAAATTTCATATTGTTTAATGACAGAGCAAAAAAAAAACAAAAACGTGTCATTACAAATAGATGGAATGGATATACAAAGGGTAAAAGAAACGAAATTTTTAGTAATCATGATTGATGAAGATCTTACATGGAAGTCACACATAAATTACATAAAAGGAAAAATAGCGAAAGCCATTGCTGTTTTGCATAAAGTAAAATATTCATTAAATAGTTATGGATTATTAACATTGTACAATTCAAAGTCAAAGTTCTTTATTAATCGTCTCCTTTCGGAGAAATTTAGTTTGGTGCATGAGGGGGCTCACCTGCACAGACAATAAAAACAGGACCAGCCTTTACACAATAAAAGCCACAAAAATAAATATCACCATCAATAAAATAACATAAATAACCAAAAATAACCTTAAAAAAAATCACTATAATCAGCCCAATATATCCTACTAAAACCACACAGCCATTTACCACTCGCCATACAACTGAAAAATGTGCAAAACTTGTCCTAAGACATACGTACAATTTAAGCTTGTTCATTAATAAGCTTAATAGACAATGGAACAAATGAGTGTTTGTACCGATTACATTTGCACAAAGGAACACGATATCTCTTACCCGAGTTTAGCAAGGTGTACTCTGAGTGCAGAACATGTAAGCTGTCCATTAAAATGTTTTTTGCTTGTGTAATGGTTGCTCTGTCAGAGAGTTCTTGAAAATTGATTTGATTGTCCCATATTTAACTTATTGTGTAGAAATCTGGGGATCAACATATATAACATATACAACCTTTGTTTATTCTGCAGAAAAGGGCTTTAAGGGTGATTAGCAACAGGGGTTTTAGAGATCCATCTAATCCATTGTTCATTAAGTATAGGGTACTTAAATTTTGTGATTTGGTCAATTTGAAAATATTACAAACAATGTACCAAGCTAATAAAAAATGCTTTACCAACAAACATTCAAAATATGTTTGAGAAAAGAGTAAGTAGTTATAAATTGAAAGGAATAGAAGTCTTTAGAAAACCAAGATTTTGAACCAAAGTAAAGGAAAGGAGTATTGCAGTAAATGGTGTAAAATTATGGAACAATCTCAACAAAGAAATTAAAGAATTAAGGTCGCTTAAATTATTTTAAAAAAATGTATTAAACTAGATGTATTAAGTAAGTATGAAACTATGAAATAAGTCAGTGGGCTGTAAGGAAGTCAAAAAGGTAATTTGTTAATAATGTTTAAAATGTTTTAAGTTTAAAAATGTAACCTGTGAGAGATGTAATCTATTAAATAATTGTCATAATTATGAAATAAATCAGTGGTATGTGACAAGTTAAAGAAATACAATCTGTTAAATAATGTTGAATATTGACGCTGGATATTGAAATATTGTATTGTAAAAAGGAGCAGAAAATATAAGACTTGTTCTTCTCTCTGCTCCTTTTCATTCTGGTAATTGAGATGCTTTATTTCTGCTTTTCTGTTTTTGTTTTTGTTTTTTTTCTATTAAATGAATGAAATAAATATTGAAGAAAGAAAGAAAGAAAGAATAGTAAGGAAGGAGAAAATGACTTGTACTGATTGGCCAGACAAAGGGACAGAACTGGAAAGGATGTGCAGCAGGTTAGGGTGGTAAAAGATGCACATGGTAATGTGCTGACAAGTGAGGAGTGTGTGCTGAGAAGGTGAAGGGAATATTTTGAAGAGCTGATGAATAAAGAAAATGAGTGAGAGAAAAGGCTGGATGATGTGGTTGAGAGTAAATCAGGAAGTACAAGAGATTAGTAAGGAAGAAGTGAGGGCTGCTATCAAGAGGACGAAGAGTGGAAAGGCAGTTGGTCCAGATGACATTCCAGTGGAGGCATGGAAATGTCTAGGAGAGATGGCAGTAGAGTTTATAACCAGATTGTTTAATAAATTCTTGGAAAGTGAGAGGATGCCTGTGGAGTGAGACGAAGTTTGCTGGTTCCTATTTTCAAGAACAAGGGTGATGTGCAGAGATGCAGTGACTACAGAGGCATAAAGTTGATCAGCCACAGCATGAAGTTATGGGAAAGAGCAGTAGAAGCTAGTCTTAGAAAACAGGTGAAGATCTGTGAGCAGCAATATGGTTTCATGCCGAGAAAGAGCACTACAGATACAATGTTTGCTCTGAGAATACTGTTGAAGTACAGAGAAGGCCAGAAAGAGTTACATTGTGTGTATATGGACTTAGAAAAAGCTTATGATAGGGTGCCAAGAGAAGAGCTGTGGTATTGTATGAGGAAGTCTGGAGTGGCAGAGAAGTATGTTAGGGTAGTGCAGGACATGTACAAGAATAGTGTGACAGCAGTGAGATACACAGTCGGAATGACAGACTCATTCAAGGTGGAGGTGGGATTACACTAAGGATCAGCTCTGAGTCCTTTCTTGTTTGCAGTGGTGATGGACAGGTTGACGGATGAGATCAGACAGGAGTCCCCATGGACTATGATGTTTGCAGATGACATTGTGGTCTGTAGCGAGAGTAGAGAGCAAGTTGAGTCTCGTCTGGAGAGGTGGAGATATGTTTTGGAGAGAAGGAATGAAAGTCAGTAGAAGCAAGACTGAGTCCATGTGTGTGAATGGGAGGGAGCCCAGTGGAATAGTGCAGGTACAAGGAGTAGAAGTGGTGAAAGTAGATGAGTTTAAATATTTGGGGTCAACTGTCCAAAGTAATGGAGAGTGTGGTAGAGAGGTGAAGAAGAGAGTGCAGGCAGGGTGGAGTGGGTGGAGAAAGGTGGCAGGAAGGACTTGTGATCAAAGAATATCAGCAAGAGTGAAGGGGAAAGTTTACAAGACAGTAGTGAGATCAGAGTTGTACGACTTAGAGACGGTGGCACTAACAAAAAGACAGGAGGCAGAGCTGAAGATGTTGAGATTCTCTTTGGGAGTGACAAGAATGGACAAGATTAGGAATGAACATATCAGAGGGACAGCTCAGGTGGGACGTTTGGAGACAAAGTCAGAGGGGCGAGATTGAGATGGTTTGGACATGTGCAGAGGAGGGACCCAGGGTATATAGGGAGAAGGATGCTGAGGATGGAGCCACCAGGCAGGAGGAGAAGAGGGAGACCAAAGAGGAGGTTTATGGATGTGCTGAGGGAAAACATGCAAGTTGTTGGTGTGACAGAGGAAGATACAGAGGACAGGGTGAGATGGAAACTATTGATCTGCTGTGGCGACCCCTAACGGGAACAGCCGAAAGAAAAAGAAGAAATAATGGTAAATGGACTGTATTTATATAGCGCTTTTCCATCTGCATGAGATGCTCAAAGCGTTTTACAGTTATGCCTCACATTCACCCTGATGTCAGGGTGCTGCCATACAAGGCATTCACTACACACCGGAGCAATAGGGGATTAAAGACCTTGCCCAAGGGCCCTTAGTGATTTTCCAGTCAGATGGGGATTTGAACCCAGGATCTTCTGGTCTCAAGCCCAACACCTTAACCACTAGACCATCACCTCCCCAAGAAGAAGGTTAAAATTGTGTCAATGGCGGCATTTATGAAATCATTGAATTCTGCTTAAATGCAGACGTTCCAGGTGGATACTTCAGTTGTAAGAGCACCTTATATTCATTGATACGCATCAGTCATTAGTTTCTAGCACAGTCTATCTTCACAAATGTTTTTTTTTTTCCCTTTAAAGTTCTCGGACACTCGCCGACCTCACTGCGTTCTGCCGAAGTGTTTTGCACTGATGGCAGGAGGGTCAGCCCATAAGGTTATAAGACACAGTGTGAGAGGTTCCAGGATGACTGATGCCATGCTTTCAGACCAAAATGACCTGGGAAATGACTGTTTTACAATGTGACTACTCTATGACCAGTGTCAACTAACAAAGAGACCTTCAGCACAAAATGACACATTAATCAATGTGACGCTGAAACTAAACACAGATCCAGTGGGGGTGAACCCGTGAGTGGGTCCACGTTCTGTCTTTGGTCTGTCTACCCACATGAACCAACAGAAATGTCTGTGCTCAGCTTCATTATTCTGACGCTGAACTCAGTCTGTAGGAGACAAGCGTGTTTGTTTATTGGCTAAATTTTAAATAGGACTCCATCTTTCTTTTTTGATGGTGGTGTTTTAAAAGCTGTATTCATAAAATGGCACACTATAATCAGTGGGTCCTGTGCCGTTCATTGATACCTCACAATAAGCAACATCTAACTGTAATAAAGAAAAATTCACATTTCTTAACCCACAGCCCTTAAACTGAAAACATGTTAAAAATAATGTGATTAAAAAAAAATCAAATATAAAACTCATTCCTTCAATTTTAAAGTTAGACTCTTAAAACTTTAACTGGTAATACTAATTTCTGTAGTTTTACATGAAAGTAGTATAAATAAATATAGACATATCTATGACCAGAAACCAGATGACTTTTTAAAATTTATTTTATACAGGCAGTTATTAGCAAGATTACAAAGTATTTCTTTCACTTTTGCTGGAGATATTGTCTGGTTGGTTCATTTTAGATATAAGAAACTTAATTAAACAGCTCAATTCCAATTCAGTTTGTTTCATTGCACCAAATCACAATGAACCTGCCTCAAGGCGCTTCACATGAGTAACAACCCCCCTGAAGATGAACTTAGTGGTGAGGAAGAATCTCCCTCTGGTGATGATGGGGAAGAAACCTTAAGCAGATCAGACTCAGAGGGTTGACCCCCTGCTTAGACCATTCTAACAGTTACAAGGTGTTTACAAAATTTTACCAAGCTGAAGAAACAGAAAAAACAGAATAGCATCAAAAACAAAGTGCATTACTGAGGTGAGCACGCAGTCACTGGTGCCGCAGGCAGGGCGTCGTGAGATCAGTCTGGAACCCTGGGGTGCAGGGCCAGCGTCCATTCTCACTTTAGCAAAATCTGTCTTCATGGAAGACTGCATTCCAAAGAGAGGGGTCACCCTCAGCAAGATGGTCCACGGGCTGCTTTGTCAGCTTCAGCCAGGGCATCTCGTGGTTATGAACTCTTCATAAACAATATCTGATGCTGTCAGCTCAGTAGGGAAGTGTGCATTCCAACAGGTCATAATAAAATGCAGTGAAACCATATCTACAGATGCAGAAATGGTAAATGTTGGAGCGGAAGTAAAGGGGGTCACTCCGCTTCACAGTGAAGGAATTTGTTAGCTTTGAATAGCAGGAAATCTCAGAAGACTAACCTCCACCTGGAACACTTTCAGTGCTCACAGTCTTAGATTACACAAAGGAGGGAATTCTTGCCAAAGGACTTTCTTTATGGAATACCCGGCTTCATCGTTGTGCCAAACCTGCACAGACAAAGAGTTTCTGCACCTTAAAAATTTTCTGCACCTTTGTTGGGTTTGCACCCTGTTTTAAAGAAATGAGAGGCATAGACACTGTAAAGAAACCAGTCAGAGAGAGACAAATATTTTATGCTCTGCGCATAGGAGGAGGATAAGAAGCAGCTTGTAAGTGCTCAGCTACAAAGCTCTCCTAAAATCCCCTCCTCTGGCTCGGCTTTTTATTTAGTTCACCAACATGAGAAAAAACAAACAAGGACAGTCAGGGAGAGGTTACACATGAGTCATGTCTCCATGAGGGATATAGCAAAGCAAGGTGGCTGGAACCTTCCATTCCTGCAACATGAGCCTTGTGGCTCGTCAAAGCAGGATAAGGCACTTATGCAAAATGAAAAATAGTTTGCTCAATCATGAAGAATGCAGACAAGTCTTTCTTTTTAAAACCTCCTCTTCTCACAAAGAGGAAAAGTACACGTACTCATAAAAAAGGAAATAAATGTTAATATAAGCATGAACTATATAAAATAAATGATAATATAAGCATGAACTATATAAAATCCTTGACAACCTTAATGAAGCCAAAACAGTGTATTCTGTTTGGAGCTAAAACTAACTCTGATCCAGATCTTGGCTCCCTGGCTCCTTATCGTAGGGCTGTGGTAAGGAACCTTGGTGTGCTGTTTGACGACTGTTTAAAATATGAGAAACAAATTGACGGTGTGGTAAGAACCAGTTTTTTCCAGCTGAGACTCCTGGCTAAAGTCAAACCCTTTCTAAGCCAAAAGGACCTTGAAAAGGCTATGCATGCTTTTATCAGCTCCCGGATTGACTATTGCAACGCACTTTATGTTGGTATCACTCTAGGCTCCCTAAACCGACTCCAACTGGTCCAGAATGCTACTGCTCGCCTGTTGACCAACACCAGGAAGCACAGCCACATCACTCCTGTACTTTACTCCCTGCACTGGCTTCCAGTCCGTTTTAGAGTTGATTTTAATTTTGATTTTGTTAATGTTTGTGTTTAAAGCTGTAAATGGCATTGCACCTTCTTATTTATGTGACCTGTTAAAAACACACAACCCTGTCAGAGCACTTCGGTCTGCTGACCAAAACTTTCTGGAGGTTCCCAGGTCCAGGTCCAAACAATGGGGTGATCGTTCTTTTGCAGTAGCAGGTGCTAAGTTGTGGAATGCATTACCTCCTGAACTGAAGTCCATTAATAGTTTGCCTCTGTTTAAAGCTAAGTTAAAAACATACTTGTTCAAGGCAGCTTTCTGCACATAATTGCTTTGACACTTTTTTGTCTATTTTTATTCTATTTTGGATGCTCTTATTGTGTTTTTCGTACTGTTCTTTTTATTTTATCTCTAGCTGGTGCTATTGGAAAGCACTTTGGTTCAGTGAAAACTGTTGTAAAGTGCTATAGAAATAAAACTTGATTGATTGATTGAAAGAGCCAAGAGTCAGTAAAAGTGAACCAGAATCTCTTGTAGAGCACCGCTTCAAGTAAATGTGGATTTTTACGTCCGCCAAGGATGTAATAAAATCATGGACATTCATTGATTTGTCTGTCTGTCTGACTGTCTGACTGACTGACTGACTGATAGCAGGATTGTGTCTAAACTGCAGCACAGATTTTGATGAAAATTTCACCACAGATGCATATTATACCATGGAAGAATCCTTTAAATTTAGGAGATGATGCATATCTGGATTCTGGATCAAGCTTGACTGTATATAGGCTTTGAAGTATTACATCAAATCTACTTCACGGATTCTCACCAAATTTGCACCATAGATAGATATTAGATTGTTGGACGTCAGAAATGTCTGATTCCACTGATGCACAACTTAACCTGCCAAAAATCTCACTAATTCATCTACCTCATGTATAGTTTAACTTCAATGTCTATTGTCTGTCTCACACGTCCTTTTCTTCTTCTTTTTCTCTTATTGCATATTTTAATGTTCTTGCACATTTTATTCCTGTGAATTATTCAGTGTTTAGTGTATATTCATACATGCCGTACAGAGAGCGCAGCTAAAATCGAAATTAAATTCCTTATATTCTGTAGCTACTTGGCGAATAAGCTATTCTGATTTTTGGTCTGAAAATGATCTAGATGCAGCCAGAGGGTCAAATGCAGATCTAGTGTCAGCACACACTGGCCGATCTTAGACTTGACTGACCTCCACACAATGTAAACTCTGTTGGGTTGATCGTGAAGATGACTTCCTCTGCAAATGATGAACTCGTACATGTCATTTATGAAGTGCTAATTCCTATTTTGTTAATATAAATGATTATAAAGTTAAACAAAACTGTTGCTCTTTAGCGCCCCCTCAGGAATACTCCTATCTGATGAAAGCAGTTTGATCATGTGGTTATTTTCTCCTAAAATCTTGTTTGTTTTGTGCAGATGAGCGTCTGACTGCGGACCAGATGGATGAGCAGCGGGTTCAGAATGTGGCCTATCAGTACCTGTGCAGACTGGAAGAAGCCAAGAGGTCAGTGTGATGAACCTTGACCCCTAAGTATTATTTTCAGAAGTCTCATTTTAATTTTTTCTTTAAAATTTTTTTATTTAGGATCATTATGAGAAAAACATAGTGATCAAGAGTCACCTTCATTTTTACATCTGATCCATGCCCCCCCCAGCTTTCCGAATACCGAGATAAACAAAATACCTTATTCCCTTCTTCTTTAAATTAAACAAAAGTCAGGCATTTCGGGTAAATATACATTATCCACTTCCTCCAAATTTCCTCAAATTCACTGTCCCTGAGCCTCAAAGAAAAGGTGATTTGTTCCATCACATAGATGTCATATATGATATTATACCACTCTTTAATAGATGGAGTATCTGGTTTAAGTCATTTCTTTGTAATTACTTTTCTAGCTGCCACACTCAGTATTCCAAACAATTTCTTAGTTCTCATATTTGTGGCCTTGAAGGTTAAGAGCCCAAAGAAAATTTCATCCCAGTTGAAAATAATTTTATCCCAAATATAAATTCTAACTCGGAATGGATCTCACGCAAAAAGGGGAGCACCTTTGGGCAGTCCTAAAAAAAAAAAATATGATAATGTTTGGCATCCTGAGAGCCACAGTTCCTCTAGCAGCTGGACGTGTCTGAATAGTGAGATGATTGAGCAGGAGTAATAAAATATCTACAAAGGCTCTTCCAACCAAATGTTCTCCAGTAAAGTGAACATGAGATCCTCCATTGAAATTCACAATACTGAATCCAGTCTTCTTCTAGGATACACTTATTATTAGTTTCCCTTTCCCATTTTTGTTTGATGTATGTGCTTTCTGCTATTTTTATATCCTGTAGTCCCTTCTAGATTTGTGATAGTACTTTAAGCCCTGACTCTTTTTATATGCACTAAAGACTTTCAATAGGTTGTTTTCTAAGGCAACTCTACTGTCTCTCATGGAACTATGTAGCTGTAGAAATCTATAAAAAAAAAAAAAAAAAAAAAAAAAAAATCACTTTTTTTTTTAACCCATGTAGTTTCTTAAGTGTTTGAAAGTCATTCAGTGTACCGTGATCAAAAAAAAGTACAATATGACGAGAGGCCCTGATGGGCCCATCCCTTAATACTTATATCCAACTTGTTTGGCATAAAGTCAGTATCGTGAATGCATCAGCCGAGCATATTGATCTCCTCCATCAGACCATTTTTATTGACCACATTTAAACATATCTTCAGAGATAAATTGACCTAAGTATTACCTATTTCCACCAAAATTTTATTGAATCTTTTATCTCCCAACCTTGCCTGAATTGGAATGTCCCCTGAGATGTTCTCTTCAATTTCTTTCCATCTAGCTTGGTAGTCAGATTTGCACCAACAAGAAAGTATCTGTAGCTGAATTGCTCTATAATAGTCCTTGAGGCAGGGGAGAGCAAGTTCACCCCTCTTCTTTGTCAATTGAACAGTTTGAAATTTTATCCAAGGTTTTCTCCCGTGCCAAATATATCTTGACAGTAATTTATCCCAGTCATTAAACTGCTTGTCAGGTATTTCAATTGGAAGGGTCTGAAACAAGTATAATATTCTTGGCAAAATATTCATCTTTATTGATTCAATTCCTGACTCAATTGGCTAAAGTTTAGAGCGTAAAGATTTAACAAATCTTTTGGTATAATTACCCCTAGATATTTGATGTATTCTTGGTCCCAATTCAATTCTAGATTTTATGAACTGGTTTGGCTTGTACTGAAAACCTAACACTTGAGTCTTTTTAATGTTTAATTTATAGCCTGAGATTTAGCAAAATCATCTAAGAGTGACAATATTTTCAGAAAAGAACTCTCTAGGTTTGCCAAATAAATTAAAACGTAATCTGCAAATAATGAGATTTTGTGTTCTCGATTAAACATTTTTATGCCTTTAATCCTATTGTCTTGAACAATCCCCTGTCTTAATGCTTCAGTAAAGACTGCAAAAAGTAATTGGACAACCCTGGCTTGTTCCTCTCTCTAGGTCAAATGAATCTGAGATGCTCCATTAATTTTAATTCTTACGTTTGGGTTGCTATACAATGCTTAATTAGTTTTAATAACAGTCTGGTGGAAACCAAATTTTTGTTATACCCTATATGGGCATTTTCACAATATTGTAGAGCATTCATTCCCAAAGAGGTCAAAAATTGATGTCTTCAATTTTCTGTTTTTAGTAATTAGTTTATATCTCTAACCTTTATGGTTGCAGAAACTTTTTAAATTTTGGCTGTAACTTTATTTTCTCTCAAGTTCTGGTCTTTCAAAGTATACATGTCCAAAAGGTTAAAAATACAAGAAAATTACCACTGTCAGTAATAGCCATATTTCCAAGTTAAAATAAGTTCAAGTTTCTTAGTAAAGTTTCTTAGATTATTTATATCATTTACTGGATGACTAATGTTGATGTAGAAGCTGAAATTTTCACTAAAAAATTTGAGTCAAAAATTTGAGTTCTACCCATAAGGGACAAATATGAGAGCTAAATGTTATTCTTTTGCATGAATAACAACAAATTATGTTTTTATTATAAGTATTAATCCATAGTTTCAAGAAAATATTAATACATGGACCAAAGTGATAACTCTTGTCTTGTCTTGTCCAGCAATTTGTGCATCTTTTGTTGGAGTTTGGATAATTATGTTAAGTCAGTAGGCTGCAAAAAATTAAAACAATGTCAAGACTGTCAGAAATAGTTCAAAAGTATATAATGTCACAAGTGTCTTGATATATTAGAGAAATAAATCAATAAAATCAGGAAAGATTAATGATACAGGATACTTTAAGATTTGTAACAAATGGTTTCGGAGTGGACAAAATATTTTAGACACATTCCTTGTGGGTCTTATTCAGAATTAACAGCCAATAATTTTCCAAGTGCATAATATGTATATTATGAAGTAATAAGTAGTAAGAAGTAAAAGAATAAAACATAAAAAAATAAACTATTCATAAGAAAGAGAATTAAAAATAGGCTTTAAGGCTTGACTTAAAGTATAGTAGATATTTTAGATTGATATTCATGTTTTGTACATCCATATTAATTTAGTCAGTGTGTGTCAAATATGATTTTACACAGGAGAGAAACCAGGATGTGGAACATTGGTTGATGTGTTTATACTGTGTTTATGTAGTTCTGTAAGAAGAAAATGTGACACTCTGGGTATGGAATGACTGATTAGATGCCATGTCAGTGTTCAGAGCAGACAAACAGGCTGACTGTATATGTATTTACTATAATAGTATGTATACATGGTAATGTCATCTGTGATGGCATACAAAAGTCAATTGATCCTAAGCAGAATGTTATGTATCTTTATCTAGTCTGAAAGCAACTATCTAGTCTCTAGTCTGAAAACATTATGAAGTTAACTAGTTCTTTGAATGTTGAGATTTTAATTGCCTAGTCTTTGAGCCCAATCAAAAACAAACTAAATCAATAAAGTTTTTTGCATGAGTTAGCTATATGTGTAAACTGTTGTGTTGTTATATTGTGTATATACTGTTACAGGATGGTACAACATGCCATACTGCATGAGATCACAAGAGAAATTTAACAGCTGTTTCAAGTCCAAATTTAATCCAAATAATGCACCAAAATGCACCACAGGGCACTTAAATTCTTAAAATTACCAGGGGGAGCAAACCCCCCCCCCCCCCTTCCGACCGCCTTTGGCCGTCAGGTTTCGCGGCTTCGCTGCATATAGTTGCTGTCTTTTAATTTACCAAGACTTTGGATTGCTGTCTTTTTTTTTTTCTTCATCCTAAGCATCCATGTGTATTCTCGGCCTGTTGTTTTTTTAAATTTGTCAGCGAGGAGTTTAGCTGATTTCCCCTGTGCCTCATGGTGTCTCTGTTTTCTTCTTTTTTTATATCATTTCAATAGATTTCATTTAATTCCGTTTTTCCTGTTTATTTCTTTTTTATTCCTTCATTCAGTGTCAGTTTGGATGCATCCCAAAGAGTCGGTGGAGATGCCAAAGTTTCCTGTAATAGCTGTCTTAAAATGTTCCCTTATTTGATTTAGAATCCCAGTATTTAATTTTGTCACCATCATGTGACTTTGTGAGGAACCAAAAACTCAAATCTCTGTGATTCAGACAGCAAATCTTATTTCTAAATGTTCAGGTGGATGGAGACGTGTCTGGAGGAGGAGCTTCCATGTCCCACTGAGTTGGAGGAGGCCCTGAGGAATGGTGTTATTCTTGCCAAGCTGGCCCATCGATTTGCTCCGACAGCTGTCCCACTCAGGAAGATCTATGACACAGACCAGCAGCGCTACCAGGTGGGTTTCTCGAGCCCCACCTTCTTTAAAAATCAGCAGTTATGTGCATGTGCTCACCAGCTAGCATGGTGTCACACAAATTCTAACGCATGTTAGCAAAGTGTGGGTTCATGCTGACTGACAGTTTGGTAACTGCATGTATTGATGTTTCTTTTTGTTTTTTTAAAGGCACTTGGACTTCAGTTCCGCCACACAGACAACATCAACCACTGGCGAAACGCTTTGACTGCGCTCGGACTGCCTGCAGTTAGTGAGCACACTGATCAGCTCTTAGTCAGTGTATTGATCAGCTGATTACTTTAACCTGGAAATGGTTCTTTTTCATTTGGTTCTTCTCAGATCTTCCACCCGGAAACCACTGATGTTTACGATAAGAAGAACATGCCCAGAGTGGTCTACTGTGTCCACGCACTTAGGTGAGCAGCACTTCCTGCAGCCCACCTCAGTTCAGAAGCTGCCTGGAATGACACTTATTGACACGTCTGTCTCTGCAGCCTTTACCTGTACAGACTGGGAAAGGCTCCACAAATCCACGACCTCTATGGAAAGGTCAAGTTCACAGGTAAGTGTGTCAATCGCTAAAATTATTTCACTGATTTTTCTTTGTCACCATTCATTCACATTGTGGTACGGTGGCTTAGTGGATAGCACTGATGCCTCACAGCTAGAAGGTTGTGGGATCTCTTCCCGTCCTTTCTCTGGAGTTTGCATGTTCTTCCTGTGTCTGTGTGGGTTTCCTCCCATAATAACGAACATGCTTATTTAGGGTCTTCTCTTTTCTCTGCACCTGCAGTTGGTCCCTGGGTGGCGAATTGTGGCTGCACACTGCCCCTAGTGGTTGGCTTGTGTCTCACCGTAATAAGGATGGTTAAATGCAGAGGATGTTTTGTTGCATTAATATACAGTGACACTAAAAATAAATTATTATTAAAATGTGACTATTGTTGGTTTGATGCGAGCTGTGCACATTTAGTAATGCTTAGTTGATACTCCTGTTTTGGGGCTGTAGCCAGCAGCACAAAGGTTTCTAAACAGGACTATCATATAATGCTGCAATATTCCCCAAGACACCAGGTGGCAGTAAAGGGCAACTATTGAATGAAAGAAGTCAGTGATCAGTACAAAGAAAAACTGTTTTATACCCATAGAGTTACATGAATGAAAGCTAAAGTGAGGACTCAGGCCTGGCCGTGTGCCAGTGTCGCAGACTGAATGGTCCACCCCTAAAAATCGGCCCGCCTTGCTTCGCTGCACATGCATCATTTTTGAGCTCAACAGCTCATCTGAGACGGACTGTCTTCATCCAAAGCCATCAAGTGGATTAATGGGATTATTAACCATCAGATAATGTAAAACCTCTTGCATCATTGTAAAGCCAGTTTTAAGCAGAAACTGCAAAATTCCGTGACGCTTTGAAATGTAAATTATCACATGTAAATTATATTTACAGAGGCTGTAAATATAAATATATATTTATCAAATAGCAGGTCACAGTCACATGGCACAGAGCAGCAGGCTGAGTAACGTGCAGGTGCAAGAATCGACCACAAAGTGTCTGGTGCAGCCCTGAGCTGGTGACAGTAGCTTCGGATGTTGGAGGGATAAAAGTCCAGAGTTTGTGTGTATGGGGAGCAGGAAGGGGAGGGGTGCAGAGCAGGAAGAGTGTTCAGCTTCCTGACAGCCTGGTGGATGAGACTGTTGTTCTGGTAAGGATATGACTGATCTTATCCCATACCGATGTAATTCAAGTATCGGAAAATACTGATCCAATCTGCAAAGTTTTCTGATACCGAAGAGGAGCCACTGTGAAACCTCTCAACTGCTGCTTGCTCTCTGCTTTGTTTGCTGCCAAGCATGAGGAGGGGGCAGGTTTCTGTTTGAGAGAGCTCTCTTCCGCAGTATTCTAAGCTGCGGGCAGCGGTAAATTTCCACTCAGCTCTCGAGTTCAAATTGTTGTTTTGTCGAGTACCGATTTTCTGAAAAATGAACTGAATTGTTGCTGAAACTGTGGGTTGAAAAGTTAGCTGCTTCAACATCCCGAGGTTGTGGAACGCCAGCTTAGACAGCTGAGGACAGTCGAACAGAGATTCTGTCCACTGAAAGGAAAAAAAAAAAAGGTTTCAAGTTTGCTTGGGGTGTGATATTCTCTTTAAGTCTATAAAAATAAAGTACTTAATTCTTTCAACATAAAATCTAGGCTTTCATCTTAGATACATCTTCTGGCAAATTAAGAAAATTCTCATAAAATCAACAATAATGAAAATAATAATATTAAAGCAAACAGCGCTCTGGTATCAGAATAGTATCGGTATCGGCAGATATCCAAATTCAGGTATCGGATCGGAAGTGAAAAATTGTGGATCGGTGCATCCATACTTTCAGTCTGCTGGTTCTGGCGGATGAGGCAGTCTTTCAGTCTGATGCATCTATTTTCAACTGATGACCCTCTGAGGTATGAGGTACAGAAACATTCCCACCCTGAGCCATAGTCCATGGAAACTCCCAACTCCATGCATCTGTCACTCCAACTGCACATCTCATTGTAATCCTGCTGTCTTTATACATGGCATGATTCCAGACACACTTTACGTCTCTTCTTCATCAGTTCACGCCGGCACTCTGCCCAATGATAGTTCTAGTCTCAGGTGTTGTTAACCTGAGCCTCAACCAGTGTGGTGCAGAAACTACGTTTGGGCCACATGCCCATCCTGATGCAATCCGACTCATTTATCCGGCCTTGGGGTCAGTACTCGGAATGCACTGGCTTGTGGACCTCCATCTGGCTAAGGTTAGTTTATGTAGCTATACACAGCAACAGGAGCCGTTTTATTCGCCAAACTCAGTTGATCACTTTGCTGCTAAGCTGCGTCTTGTGCCTGATTGTAAATGTCCTGGGGGTCTGCTGAGGACAATAACTGCCACCTCCTGCATTCACTTATTTCAAGTGCTTCTGAAAGTACTGTCAGTCATGAGCACAAGCTCTTCCTGTACACTGATGGTTTCTTTTCCCATTCAGATGAAGAGATCACCAACGTGAAGCAGGAGCTCGATAAATATGGTATCCAGATGCCGGCATTCAACAGGATCGGAGGAATACTGGCCAACGAGCTGTCTGTGGACGAGGTAGCTGGTATGTGGACAACAGTAGAGATGATCTGGTTTTAAATGTACGTAGAGGATAGTTAGGATGTGTTTGGTAGGGGTGACCTGGTTTGGGATCCATGTACGGTAGGCGTGACCTAGTTGTGGTTCTGTGTCAGACTGTGTCCTCTGTCCTCCCTCAGTTCATGCAGCAGTGATCGCCATCAATGAAGCTGTGGAAAGATGTGACACTGAGGCCACAGCGGATGCTCTGAGGAACCCTGCAGCTATGCTGTGTGACCTCCAGGAGGCACTGATGACAGTTTATCAGGAGATGCTGTGCCAGGCCAAAAGACACAAGGCGGAGCTGGCAGCAACTACGGTATGAGTCTGTGTTCTTATTGGCCAGGCTGGGTTATGTCTGTCCAATCCAGTGGCAGCAGAGAATCATCATAAGCATCATCATCGCTAGGGTCGTTGACACTCCCGTTTGTGATTGGATAGCTCAGTTCCTAGCATTTGTTTTAGAGGGACCTACAGAACCTGCTAAATGGGTCAGTGAACCAGTCAGGACTGTAAACTATTCTCTACCTCTAAAGCCCCTTTCACACTGGCGCAAACATAGAGCTGCATATTGCAGCGTTGTGTTTCCTTTAAGTACCCCCGAAATACACGCGTACTCAGCCCTTTTCCATGTTCGTAGGTTTGCTTGCAGCTGCGTGTGTTTGCTTTTTAATGTGTGTGCACAGTCACGTGTAGCTCTTGCTGCTATTTAAAACCAATCCAACTCTTTTTCAGTTCCCTCCTGTCGGCTGTGCAGAACATCACTGCACAGTGGACTGTATCATGAGGGTTTTACAGTTTCATTACTGCCACGTATTGTCAGATCCCGTTATTTTTTTTAGACATACGGCACACGCTCACCCTCCGATGAGTGTGTTTGTGTACTAAAACCAGCTCTCCGTCTCTGGGGTCCGACCTTCGTGTCTCCACGGGTATTATCCGGCAGGGCTGCACAAAGGCTGTTCAAGCTGGTGGCGAGGAGATTCATCTAGCCGCTCACTGCCTCCATCCGGACGTCCACCCCGCTGACGCTGATCTCGCACCCCGGTCGAATAGCCTTCTCTGGAACCAGGATACGAACCGGCCACGCCCGTTAACGGCAGCTCTCCTCTTATGGATCAGGGCTCTTGGAATGTTGCTAGATTTTGAATTTAGTGACTCGTACAGCGAGTCCCCAGGATGCGTTATTTTCATTAAAAACCAGACTAACCTTTTAGAGCACTTTTTGATGTTATACACCCAATAAACTTTAACTTTTACACCTTAAGAAGCATCAATAAATCCAATGTCCGAGCCTTAACACTTTAACTGCATGCTTGGAAATTTATTGCAGGTTTTGCAAGTGCTGACAACATAATCAAAAATAGGTTATATGATGATAATTTCACAACAGTAATTCAAGTATAATTAGAATAATGATTGGCAGAGATTTTTGTTTTTGATTCAATAATACTGTCTGATCTTACTTTGACTGGACTGGATTGACTTCTTAACAATTTTTCTAGGAGTGAGGGAAGGAGGTTTTTGAGGTTAAAGTCCCCAGCTTGATGAACTTGATTTCCTCTTCATCAGCTATTAGTTGTTAGCTGACCACGATCCTTGTGTGATGTTGTAATCCTTCAGGAAATTAATCCACATAAGAGTTTATTCCTTCTTCAATCAACCAAAAGTTGATCTAATCCATTCTGGTATGATGTGATGTTCCTTGAGAGAGAAAACATTGAACCTTCCACACTCAGACTTAAGGCCTGTGATTATTCTCCAATGCTCTGCTACTCCGTGACTGGACGGCCTGAGTGGGAGTTGAAAACTCTCTCAAATAATCTCTTATGGCTCCAATCCTCTCACTCCACGATTCCAATTGCTGCTCACAAGATGGTCAAGTCTTGTGATCTCCTCGTAGCAGGGGAGAAGTGACAACAGCACCTCTCCCTGGAAGAATAACCCCGTTTCCTGGTGTTTCACAGTTTATATATGTGCTTGATTCTTTGTTGTCCTCAGATGATCTTGGTTACCATGGGACGCTGGTGACTCAAAACCTCCTCCCTTCTCTTTCCCTTACTGGAAGCCATCTGCGGCCCTTTGCCAGTAACTTATTTCTCAAGTTTCTCTTTTCTGTTAACACTTCAGCTTTTCTGAGAATTCGTTTTTCTAAATCATGTCTTTAGAATCACATCAGTCATATTCAATCATTTCATTACAACTCTCTTTCACATAAAAACAATTCATATGATCATATACAAACATTTTCATTCCTTATTATTCATTTCATATTTTACCACATCTTAATCATTTGATCAGTTGTTTATCATCAGCTTTTCTTGCTTCATTGCAACATCACTTCACTTCCCCTTTCTCTCTGACTGCACTCTTTATGAAAAACAACTTCTTCACTTCTTCTTTTCCTCTGACTCTGCACTCTTTATGAAAAACAACTCATATAATCATTCATTTCACTTATTTGTAACATACTTTTTCTAATCAACTCTTAATTTTTAACACATTAATACTTCATTTAATCATACTTGTTATGTTAGAATCATTCTTAGACATTACTTTTAACACATTAATACTTCATTTGATCATACTTGTCATTTTAGAATCATCTTTAGACATATTCCATCGTCTTCACCACTGAGTTCATTCCATGGGCCTCCCCATCTGCAATGGAAAAGTCCGGTATGACCTCACTTACTCCGGGAAAGTACCAAACACTGTTCAGTTTAATCCAACAGCATGTATATTAATCCCATGGCACGTACTATATTCCAAGATGAAAACAAGCTGAAAGCAAGCTTAAAGTCATCTTTCCTGACACCCCCTCCATGACTTGAAGCTCTGCCGATCTCTCTATGCCTCCATAAAAACATCCTTGTCGTCGTCGACAGGGTGAAGGGTGAGCACTTCTTTTACATCCACCATTGGAGACAGAACAGGAGGAGCTGGAGTTGAACGACACTCATCCAGCACCACGTACTCCTCTCCGCCCATCTGTAGATTGCTGTCGCCGTCAGAAGGCTGCTCTTCCAGTAGCGATGATTGTGATGGTAATCCCGATGGAGACGGAGTTGCCTCATATTCCAAGGGATGATAATCCGTCAGGGAACGTTGGTGCGCATGGTGAAGTGGGAGTGACGGGTGTATAACACGGTGTAACTGATGTAGATGGTCGTGGTGATGTATCCTTCGGTTGAGGTGAAGCTTCAGCGTGAATATCCTCAGGCTGGGGCTGTTGAAGGTGTTCGTCCAGGAACACCTGTGTGAGGGCCTCCAAACACCAGTTCATATCCTCGGTCTGCACTCCAACCTCCACAGTGCGCTGTGGAGATGAATGTGGAACTGGTGGTAATGAAGGACCAATGGCCACGATCCGGCCATCGGCAAGATGAGCTGTGGAGAATCTTATTCCCGTAGGATACATCCACATTTTGGTAAACACGGGGCAATACATATATCCTTCTGGAGACACTATAGTGTCAGATCGTATTTGATTACTCAAGAGAGAATGCCAGATCATGTCTGCCTCGATCTCAATTTTTAAGTATGCTTCTGTTGGTACCTGGGGCAGAAAAGAAGTATCCTTCCGTCCCAGTATTCCCCGTGCCACTTGAACAGCGAAGTTGTTGCTATAACACGTCGGGCACCACAGAGTCTGTGTTATCTCCCAGAAGTAGAGCGCTTGTTCCAGGGTGGCTTGACAATGAATACATCTTATATCCCCCTATAGTGTAAGAGGAAACATTAGTCTTTTAATTATTATATTGCAAGCAAGCAAAAGAGTTCGTTGGGATTATTCAGATGCACGCCAGACCCGCCTCATGATCACCGTAGGAGAGTGGGACTGTGATGACGTTACCATTCCCGCTGTAGCTGAAGCAGCTGCACGCGGGAAGCAAGCATCATAGGTTGTAAACCATAACAGCAGGAGTAGTTGACTAACCATGGACAGCCAGTATAAAGCTGATAATATTCCCCATCCTAAGGCCCAAATTATGATAAGTCCAAGTTTGTAGAGCCAGGGTTTCTTGCGTTGTACGGCTCCAGTTAACGTAGCTATGTACGCCAATAGGCTCAGGGCCATCACAGCTTCGCACACAATGTCAGCTATCACTGCCGGAGCGTAGAAGATTGCTGTCATATCTATCACCATCCAAATTGTAATTGATGTGTACTGCCATATTCCCCAACAGTCAAACTGGAGAGTAAAGCGACCGAGGACATGAGTGATGAATAAAGATAACCCTAAATCACTCTGACCGTAGTGCAGATTGATGATCGCCAATCTGACACATCCATGTAGTAGCGTTACTATTCGCAGTGGTTGTCGTAAGTCCCAACGGCCGACACAGCAGTATAGCAGCCATATTAACAGTAGTGCAATAAACTCCACTCTACTCACTTTGAAGATGGTGTCATTTATGCTGCCAGTATTGTTGGACATTGTGCTCTCTTATTCTTTTTTACTTATCTCCTTAAGTTTGTACGCTGTTATGTAGATGCTTCTTCTTCCTTCACTCCCCCAAGGCAGAATGAACAGGGCGTGTCTCGGCGTCGGGCTTTGTAGGCTCCATCGCTCCTCCCCTAACGGAGGAGGGGCTCCATATCACTGCGTTGTGTGCTCCTCCCACACAAGCGCAGGGCGGCTGCGAAACTTCCTTTTATCAAAACATATCCAATTACTGCAGCAATAATAAGTCCTATTATGATTAACAGATAGGGCCAAAGATATCCAACCAGTCACTACTTCGAGACCTTCTTTAATGACCTCTCCGGTCTCTGCAGCGAAAGTGGTGATGATTCCTCCAGCGATTATTTGCGTTCTTTCCCACCAAGAACATTCATGCCGACCTCTTCCTTTTCCACAGCTCAACCAATGTTCTGCAGGCGATTCACATGTACATTATTGTAAATCCGATTGGGTCCCAACCATTCGTAACCGACAATTTCTCGTCCTTCGCATAGACTTTTCTTGAAGGCATATCCTTCCTCAAGCATTATCAAAGCATCTCCAACAAATGGCACTATGTGGCCTAGGATCTGCTTCCTTTTCGACATTCCATGTCCCAGGACAGCCTTGGCACATCCAACGTTGGGTGGAAAAGCTCTTATCCATTCGCTAGCACCGTTCTTCTCCCAAACTGTTTGATGGCCATAAGTGTCATACTCGCCGTCATAGTAAGCATCACAATATTCTTCCCAGCCAGGAACTTTTCTACAATTTTGGCGGGCAAGGCTTATCGTGCATGTGGTATTAAGTCTATTACAAATCATTTTCCATGGCCGTGGCGTAACATAAGGATTTGGTTTCCAGAGTACACTAGACCAAGTAGCTCTGTCTCTGGAGTAGACCGTGGCGATGTATTGATATTTAACCCATTAATTATTACTTTGATCTAAACAGGGGAATACCCAATCTTCAACTTCTTTCTTTCGTCCTCTGTAACGTCCAGTTCGTAGTTCTGGGCGTGAGGCTTCTCTTTCCCCTACCACAGATAGCGGTTCATCCTCTTCTGAGTCTTGTGGATTGATCTCCTCTTCAGACTCTCTTCCCTGGTCCTCATCCATATCAGATTCATGGGGAGGACGTGGGTCTTGTGGTTGTGGGTCCCCGTTTTGTTCTGACTTTCGGGGTGACCCAGTTGCTTCGGTATTTCCGACTGGTAAAGGAATGAATATAGGATCCTCTTCTCCATTATCCGGTGGAGAAGCCTGGAAAGACTCTCTCATCCGTGATTGGGAGCCTGTCGGGTGTATGATAGTCTGGAGCCCACTTGCAACTTGTTTTAATGTTGGTTGTGGGGTTTTAATCCTTAATTGCTGCACTCCTACAGCATGAACTGATCTTTTCTCACTTGTCGCCATGGGAATGGGCTGCATCACTAACGGAGGACTAGTTGCCACTCCACTTGCTCCAACTGCACCCTTCTTTGGACCTGCTCTATTTGGTCCTAGGTTCACCGCTTCAAGTGCCCTTCTCACTCAATCTTGCTCCTGCTCATTGCTAGTGACCACCACTATTTCTCTCATTGATCCCCATACTCCTGGGGTACGCATGTGTAGGTTCACGGCTGCCATGGCAACCTTTTCTGCCTCTTCCCATGTCATATGTCCAGATCGTAATCAGTCCACACATATTACCACCCGCCGATGCTGGTGTTCTTTGGCCAAATCAATAGCTGTTCCCAGAATTTTCAACATTTTCTCCGTGTATTCGATTGAATTTTCTCTCCCTGGGTAGCTTTCAAAGGGCACATGTATGAGTGCATGATAATCCATTCGTCGTGCGCTTGTTATCACCATCGATTTTCCGTCCAGACTTCTCCCCTTTACATTCTTAAGCTCTTCTTGGTATTCTTTGCCTGCCCGCTCCTTGAGCTTTGCTCGGAATTTTCGGTTGGCAATTTTCAGTCTGTGATTTGTGAAGACAATGAGACTATCTCCATCTATATCCCAAGGACTGCCAAAATAATGATATGCCCGTTGTTGTATGGCTGGCATGCCTGGCTGCCTTTTGTTTCTGTCCTCTGTTCTGTCTTTTGTTTTTCCTTCCAGGTGGCTTGCGTTCAGGACTGAGTGGCTGTGTGGCTGAGTTATCAGGACCTCACCCTGATCACCTGAAGCTTGTCATGTGCAGCTCGTCAGGACTCACAGCTGTGGTGCATCTTTATGGATTGGGGAATGGTTGCATTTAAGTCTGGAGTACACAGTGTGTATTGTGTGCCAGAGACTCGACCTTGTGACCAGACGGGTGAGATCGTCGTCTAGAGAGCCATCTCATCATCATGGATGCAGAGACCGTACCAGGTTTGACGCCATGGTCTGTGAAAGAGGAGGGGGTGAGGTCTCACGCTCGTCAGCACACTTCCTGAGGTACTTTAGCTTTTATGACTAACATGAGTACAGTCAGTAAATGTGGTGTCCCTCACACCTTATTATATTGAGCTGTTATGTTAGTCGTTTAATCAGCTTCCACTGCAGTGGAGAATTGAACTGGGTGTTTCATGCCTGCAGGGTGGGAAGATGATTAGTGATTAAGCCAGGAAGTGTTTGCTGTTTGTGTACACCTTTGAGTGGTCTCTCTGTGTGTGGAGTGTGGACTCACATGATGGTTTCTTCTTTCACAGACTTGGTTGGTCGCGGCCATCTGGGGGGTGTCGGCGGGGTCCTTGGGTCCGAACTGTTCTGGCTCCGGACCGTTTGTGCTGCTGGGAGCGCACCGCTATTCCACCACGCCAGACCGCGTACTCATTTGTTATATTGTAGCACTCACTGTTATGTTATTAAATTCTGTTATCCTTTGTACCGTGCTCTGCTTATTTTATACTGGGTTCTACTTCAAACGCTGGTCGGTCCTCCGCCCGCGTCCGACACATAACACCCGTCTTCCATCTTGGGTCACCATTTTTTTGGTTCCTTCCGGCATAGGGTTCAAGTCCTCCATGTAGTCAGATTCAATGTATACATGGTGGGTTTTTGCTTTAGATTTTCTAAAGATTTCCTGCGAACGCCCTTCCTCTTTAATATGGTAACTCGGTCCAGCAACACATTCTTCAGCTTTAAGCTGTCCCAAGCTTCTGGGCCCACATTCCGGCGACTGATGGAATATCTGTCCAGATACTCCCTGAAGGCTTCTTCGTCTTTTTTCCTGCTCAACTAGGCGTTCTGTCTGTTTTTTAACTGTTGAGGTTGTTCCTCTCACACTTCCTAGGGGCAAATTTTGCCACACCGGGTCAAAGCTCGTGTGGAGCTGGTCCGGGCTTTTATATTCTTGACCATTTCCCCCAGAATTAAGACCTCCCGGGGATATCAATTCATCTCCACTTCCCTCTAGCTTGTTTTCCTCATCACTTTGTTCGGGTTCGGCCTGGAAATCTATCTTGCCCTCATCTTCATTGTCGAGGATCTGACTTCCACTCATATCTTCCATTATAGGATATTGTTCCTTAAGCATTCTTCCTAACCCCTTTAGCCGTTCTGCCATGGACTTAAACTCAGCATACACGGACGCTGATTTTGCTTTAACATCTACCAGGACCGTCTCTACTCCCAACAACCCAGCTGTCATTTTTACTACGGAGTCATAACTTTTCTCAGGACTTATTAAGGTGGTGATTTGTCCTCTTTTCCACTCTTCTCCGAGAAGTTTGCACCACCACTCAAGCCACTCTCTGGTCCCCGTCTTGTCCTTTGGGACTGGTGGGCTCTCCAAAACGGCCAGGATCTGCCCCTCCTTATGCTTACCTGGATAATATATCCCTAATGTGTGTATAGTTCCTGCCATAGCTTCTTTGAAACTTTCTTCATCAGTTTCTACACTTTGATCTCTGACATATTTTTGAACCGTTTCTGCCCAAGAATCATATCCTCATCCATACAATACCACTCTGTGTGGCCGAATATCCACTTCTTTTCCCTTGTCATGTTCGGATTCGGGTTGCTACGGGTCCTGACTCTTCTTCAGCCATGTTTTCACTGCTTGTTTTTAATACTAACCTTACTGTTTTGTAATGATTATTCTCTCGGTTGCTGAGATTGTCGATTCCACCACTGTCGTCTCTTTGACTTCAGCTATGGTCCTTGTCATCTCGAGTCGTCTGCCTCTCAAAGCCTCTCTTGGCGCCTTGAGTCAGGGATGAGTGACAGACTACTTGGCTATTCAGCGCTAATTCCAGAGGTTAATTCCAAATCAGCTGCTCCTTTTCCCGCTTCTCCCCTCAGGAACCTCACGGGTTGATGGTCCTATTCTCTCTTGTAGATCACCATTTTGCATGGTATACTCTCATACCTGCTCTCTTGACGATCCGATCCAGCAGGCTCCCTCGCCTGCTTCCCTTCCTCGTCGTTTCGTGACGATCCAGCAGGCTATCCCCGTCTGCTTCTCGTCCCAGTCCAGACGATCCAGCAGTGACACGTCTGCTTCTCGTCCTTGATCCCAGCTCCCTGGGATACTTACTCCTGTTGTCTTTACTTTGTCCTTCTGGTGGTCGCCTCCAAATTTTCACACCTCTGGAAAACAGATATGTTTCAAGCCGTTACTGGACCTATACAGGCCATCAGCCGACACTCTCCACAACACTGTCTCCTTTGGTGATCCACTCAGGGGCTTTCCACCTATCCAATGGCAAAGACTCTCCTTTGGCCAGGATTCTTCCTCGGACCTGACTACACTTCGTCAGGTCCCTGTTCGGGCGCCACGTGTCAGATCCCGTTATTTTTTTTAGACACACGGCACACGCTCACCCTCCGATGAGTGTGTTTGTGTACTAAAACCAGCTCTCCGTCTCTGGGGTCCGACCTTCGTGTCTCCACGGGTATTACCCGGCAGGGCTGCACAAAGGCTGTTCAAGCTGGTGGCGAGGAGATTCGTCTAGCCGCTCACTGCCTCCATCCGGACATCCACCCCGCTGACGCTGATCTCGCACCCCGGTCGAATAGCCTTCTCTGGAACCAGGATACGAACCGGCCACGCCCGTTAACGGCAGCTCTCCTCTTATGGATCAGGGCTCTTGGAATGTTGCTAGATTTTGAATTTAGTGACTCGTACAGCGAGTCCCCAGGATGCGTTATTTTCATTAAAAACCAGACTAACCTTTTAGAGCACTTTTTGATGTTATACACCCAATAAACTTTAACTTTTACACCTTAAGAAGCATCAATAAATCCAATGTCCGAGCCTTAACACTTTAACTGCATGCTTGGAAATTTATTGCAGGTTTTGCAAGTGCCGACAACATAATCAAAAATAGGTTATATGATGATAATTTCACAACAGTAATTCAAGTATAATTAGAATAATGATTGGCAGAGATTTTTGTTTTTGATTCAATAATACTGTCTGTTCTTACTTTGACTGGACTGGATTGACTTCTTAACAGTTTTTCTAGGAGTGAGGGAAGGAGGTTTTTGAGGTTAAAGTCCCCAGCTCGATGAACTTGATTTCCTCTTCATCAGCTATTAGTCGTTAGCTGACCACGATCCTTGTGTGATGTTGTAATCCTTCAGGAAATTAATCCACATAAGAGTTTATTCCTTCTTCAATCAACCAAAAGTTGATCTAATCCATTCTGGTATGATGTGATGTTCCTTGAGAGAGAAAACGTTGAACCTTCCACACTCAGACTTAAGGCCAGTGATTATTCTCCAATGCTCTGCTACTCCGTGACTGGACGGCCTGAGTGGGAGTTGAAAACTCTCTCAAATAATCTCTTATGGCTCCAATCCTCTCACTCCACGATTCCAATTGCTGCTCACAAGATGGTCAAGATCTCCTCGTAGCAGGGGAGAAGTGACAACAGCACCTCTCCCTGGAAGAATAACCCCGTTTCCTGGTGTTTCACAGTTTATATATGTGCTTGATTCTTTGTTGTCCTCAGATGATCTTGGTTACCATGGGACGCTGGTGACTCAAAACCTCCTCCCTTCTCTTTCCCTTACTGGAAGCCATCTGCGGCCCTTTGCCAGTAACTTATTTCTCAAGTTCCTCTTTTCTGTTAACACTTCAGCTTTTCTGAGAATTCGTTTTTCTAAATCATGTCTTTAGAATCACATCAATCATATTCAATCATTTCATTACAACTCTCTTTCACATAAAAACAATTCATATGATCATATACAAACATTTTCATTCCTTATTATTCATTTCATATTTTACCACATCTTAATCATTTGATCAGTTATCATCAGCTTTTCTTGCTTCGTTGCAACATCACTTCACTTCCCCTTTCTCTCTGACTGCACTCTTATGAAAAACAACTTCTTCACTTCCTCTTTTCTTCTGACTCTGCACTCTTTATGAAAAACAACTCATATAATCATTCATTTCACTTATTTGTAACATACTTTTTCTAATCAACTCTTAATTTTTAACACATTAATACTTAATTTAATCATACTTGTTATGTTAGAATCATTCTTAGACATTACTTTTAACACATTAATACTTCATTTGATCATACTTGTCATTTTAGAATCATCTTTAGACATATTCCATCGTCTTCACCACTGAGTTCATTCCATGGGCCTCCCCATCTGCAATGGAAAAGTCCGGTATGACCTCACTTACTCTGGGAAAGTACCAAACACTGTTCAGTTTAATCCAACAGCATGTATATTAATCCCATGGCACGTACTATATTCCAAGATGAAAACAAGCTGAAAGCAAGCTTAAAGTCATCTTTCCTGACAGTATGTAGCCACAGCTGTTATTTTCTGCCTCTGTGGAAGTGTGCTCTGTTCTCTCCTGCACGGTGTGGTGCACGTCACAGAGTCATTTAACATTATTTTATTTATTTATTTATTGTCTTGGTGGACCATTTTCATTGTGTACAGATGCTGCTGAGTCTGGCTGTGGTAAAGGCTGCCGTGAATGAAGCACTGTGACTCTTTAAACTTTTAAAGCTCCGGTTGCTCCGATCCGCAGATTTGATCAGACCTGATCGATCAGGTCGTCTGATGAGTGCACCGACATGCAGCTACGGTGCTTTTAAAGAGTCACAGCTCTTCAGGTTTCATCAGACCTGAGAGAGTGAGCGAGAGAGTGACCGACCAACCTGTTTCTGTTCTGTTTCTGGATTTATGAGTTGAGGTTTGATTCCCTGTTCTGAACACACACACGTCCATCAGTTAGATCAGCTGTTCTGAGCACACAGAGGCGCTGTGGCTGCGTGATCCTGTTCTCCAGCTGATTCCTCTGGTTTCACGCAGTCAGTTTTTGGATGTGTTCAGGAGCACTGTGTTGCACAGAGCTGTGCTCAACTAGAGCTGCTCAACTCGGCGTAGATGGTACACCACAGTACACAGCTCTACGTTTGCGCCAGTGTGAAAGGGGCTTACTCGGTCATCAACTTCTGGTACTTTCTTTTTTTGTGCATTCAGCGGGTCTTCTGGTCGTGTTAATATTGTGAAAGCCTTTGCTTCACAGCACCCGGTAACGCCACTTTATTTCCCACATGTTACTTTGTAATCTAAATGTGGTTATTTTTGCGTGTGTTATCTCTAAAATCCTTTCATCAACAGTTATGTTGAAAGTTTCTGGAATATGTCACAAAAAACTGAATGGACTCTGCCTGTGTTCAGGTTTGCTTTCTGACCTCAGCGCTGGTTAGAACACAAGCTGATGCAGAAGTACGGCTGATCACACAATAAGGTGATGATGGTAGTGGTGTAGCCCGACCTTGGTAGTTGGTAATTGTACACAATATAGAGAATTGTGTTACCAAGACAAATGGCAGATCATCAATAACTAAAATTATTACAGTGAGGTGAAGATAATTTAAGGGACTGATCCAGAGCGATCTGGGTGGGGAGGCAGCATATGGATTTTGTGCTTCATTGTAATTTCAGTTTTAGTTTATATAGTGCCACATCACAACAAAGCTGCCTCAAGGCGCTTCACTCAAATAAGGTCTAACTTTACTAACTCTCAGAGCAAGAACACAGGCCACAGTGGTAAGAAAAAACTCACTCTGATGATTTGAGGAAGAAACCTCAAGCAGACTAGACTCAGAGGGGTGACCCTCTGCTTTGGCCATGCTGCCGAAAAACGTTTACAATACAGAACACAAAACAACAGCAATTGATGAAAGTCCAGGCAGGCATCCAGTCCACCGTTGGAAGGGGGGGCGGCGATCAAACCACTCTGAATGTTTGGATCTGTTCCTACAGCAGAACGGTCACAGGAATAATCTAATCCAGCAGCATCTTGGACAGAGAAAAAAAAAAAAAAACAATCAGTCAGCCAGAAAAAATATACTTAAGGTATAATTTATCAGCATTAAGCAACAGGAAAACAGAAGAGATACCAACGTGGTCGCTGTCCACTAGCCCTAAGCTGCTCCGTTTACTAATGAAATTAATTTAAGAGTAAAAAGCGTAGTAACATTCTATACCAGTATGCTAGCCATACGAAAGGGAAAATAAGTGCGTCTTAAGTCTGGACTTGAAAATCTCCACAGAATCTGACTTATTGATGCAGGGAGATCATTCCACAGAACAGGGGCATGATAAGAGAAAGCTCTGTGACCCGCAGACTTCTTATTCACCCTAGGGACACTAAGTAGTCCTGCACGCTGAGAATGCTGAGCCGGGGCCGGTACGTAAGGTTTATTTAGGTCAGCTAGGTTGGGAGGTGTTAGTTCGTGAACAGTTTTATAGGTTAGTAGCAGAACCGTAAAATCTGATCTCATTGGGACAGGAAACCAGTGAAGAGATGCCAAAATGGGTGTAATGTGGTCAAACTTTCTGCTTTGTGTCAAAAGTCTGGCAGCAGCATTTTGACCCAATTGGAGAGCCCTAATGCTGGACTGTGGTAAACCAGAAAATAGAACATTGCAGTAGTCCAATCTAGAAGAGACAAACGCATGAATCAGGGTCTCAGCATCAGCCATAGACAGGATGGGATGAATCTTCTCTATATTTCATAGGTGGAAGAAAACAGTCCTCGTAATATGTCTAATGTGGAGGTCAAAGGACAATGTAGGATCAAAAATTACCCCAAGGTTCCTCACTTTGTCAGTGTGATGTATGACACATGAGCCTAGGCTAATCATTAACTGGTCAAATTGATGCCAATGTCTCACTGGACCAAGAACCATCATTTCAGTCTTCTCAGAGTTTAAAAGTAGGAAGTTGTTTTGCTTTTAGTACTCTGATTACTACTAATTGTAGTACTCCGAGTGTACACTATGCTAGTGTTCTGTGTTTCAGAGTGCTGGCTCAATGGAGAAGGACATCTATGAAGAATACCTGACCTGGAGAGAGATCCAGGACAACATTGACTTTGCAAACGGTCAGAACCACTTCACGCTTTTTTAAACTTAAAAAAGAGCTTTAAGTAATGTTTCTAATATGCACATGTCGCGGACATGAATGAGCAAAGTTCATCAGCGTCTCACCATGTCATTTAGGTTCTTCAGACTTTATTTTGAGTAAATGCTTCAGGGGAGCATTAGCATGGCAAAAACCTTTCAGCTTCTGGAGGGTGGGGGAGCTCCCCACCTTTTTAAGCATTTTTCTTTATTTGCCTCTCACATGCCTGGAAAAGCTCCTCGTCATCTAACCATGTCCTTTAGGTCCTTCAGACTTTTTTCAGTAAAATGGTTCTTATGAGCATGACTTAAACCTTTCAGCTTCTGGAAGAGCTCTGCCTCCCCCCCATACCCCCCTCCTTTTTAAGCATTTTTCTTTTTTTGCTTTTCTGCTGACCCCCCCAATTACAGCCCTCTTAACCCCCTGCCACTTTAAGCATTTTTTAATGTAGATGTAAATTAATATTCACAGATTTCAGCTAGTTGACAGTAGGGCTGTACAATATGGACACATTATTATATCTCAGTATTGTCATGTAAATGGCTCTTATATACATGTTGTCCATATTCTTGAGCTGCTTAGGTGGGTAGGGAGAGTTGCCATGGGATAAAAAAGCTTTTCAACCTACCATCCCTGGTTCTCAAGACCAGGAACCTAAGTGGAAATTCTCTCTCTCTCTCTTTTTTTTTTTTTTTTTTTTAGATATTTCTGTGTACCTTAGTAAACACTAGTAGAGTTCCACTTTAGATTTGGAATGTATAATAGAAGATATACCTTACTGAATTTTCATATCAATATGTTATATGATATGACTATGATTTGACACAAAGTGCAGCAACAGTGAAAATTAAACCTTCTTAAACAAAACAGTAATAATCCCACACTCATTTTACACTCATCATAAGGTTAGGATACTGTGCCCTCCAAAAGGATTGAAACACTTGGAATTTCACACATTTTAATTTGTTTACGCCATTTTAAATACTAGAAATACAAAAAAATAAAGAATTAAAAATTCTAAAATTATCTTCCTCAAATTCAAACTGAAAGCAAATATCTAAAACTTGATAAAACCTCTAAATAATAATCAGTTTTATTGCCAGTTTTCTTCAGACAAGTCAGGGGATGGAAACATGAACATTATATCTTGGACTTTATTTACATCAATTATGAAGAAATAAAAAAGTTTCTTTCACCAAAACATCAAATCTAGTCTTTCATCTCAAATGTACTTTCTGTCAAATTGTAGCTGAACTTTCAGGTCTTCTTTTGAAGAAAATCCTCCTCTACACCACTTCATCAGGAAGCTGGATTTTAGATTTTTAATTCATTTATATCAACTTATATTTGCTTTCAGTTTTGAAATGGAATAAACAAATTAAAATGTGTGAAATACCAAGTGTTCCAATACTTTTGAGGGCAATTGAGAAACACTGTGGAGCAGCATATTTAGAGTGTAATCCTGCAAATGGTGATACAAACATCAAATTCAGCACAAATAATCCGTAGACATGAACTCTTTAAAAAAAAAACTGATTGGCCACTTGAATTTTCTATAGGCAGCCAGGTAGGGGTCAATTGAAGAATTACACAGGGGTCAAAATTAAAAGATGCTCCAATCATATAGAAAACTACACCACATTATTTGCCTAATCATAAAGATTCCAAAAAGGTATAGTTTGGACAATCTTTAACTGAATGTTTCAGTTTGTACAGGGGTCAAAAGTTAAAGTTGCTCCATTAATTTTGCTCCAGCTGTATTTGTGCTGAATTTGATGCTTGTATCCATTTGAAGGATTGTTTATCTGCTGCACTAATAAGCCAACATGAACCAGCTGCTGTCCATCCATCCATCCATTTTCTTCCGCTTCATCCGGAGTCGGGTCGCGGGGGCAGCAGCTCAAGCAAGGCCACCCAGACCTCCAGATCCACACACACCTCCCCCAGGTCCTCTGGGGGAACCCCGAGGCGTTCCCAAGCCAGCTGTGAGACGTCGTCCCTCCAGCGTGTCCTGGGTCTTCTCCGGGGCCTCCTCCTGATGGGACATGCCCGGAACACCTCTCCAGCGAGGCGTCCAGAGGGCATCCGAAAAAGATGTCCGAGCCACCTCAGCTGGCTCCTTTCAACGTGGAGGATCAGCGGCTCGACTCCGAGCTCCTCTCGAGTGACTGAGCTCCTCACCCTGTCTCTAAGGGAGCGCCCAGCCACCCTGCGGAGGAAACTCATCTCGGCCGCTTGTACTTGCGATCTCGTTCTTTCGGTCATGAGCCAAATCTCATGACCATAGGTGAGGATTGGAACGTAGATCGATCGGTAAATTGAGAGCTTTGCCCCCCTACTCAGCTCTCTCTTCACCATGACGGTCCGATAGAGCGACCGCATCGCTGCAGATGCTGCACCGTTCCGTCTGTCGATCTCATGCTCCATCCGTCCCTCGCTCGTAAACAAGACCCCGAGATACTTAAACTCCTCCACTTGAGGCAAAGAACCATGGCCTCGGATTTGGAGGTGCTGATTTATCTCCCAGACGCTTCACACTCGGCTGCAAACCACTCCAGTGCACGTTGAAGGTCCTGATTTGATGAAGCCAACAGCACCACATCGTCCCCGGACCCCCTCTATACCCTGGCTGCGCCTAGAAATTCTGTCCATAAAGGTAATGAACAGAAGCGGTGACAAAGGGCAGCCCTGGTGGAGGCCAACGTGCACTGGAAACAGGCTTGACTTACTACCGGCAATGCAAACCAACCTCCTGCTGTGGTAGTACAGGAACTGGATAGCCCTTAGCAAAGGACCCCGTACTCCCGGAGAACCCCCCACAGGGCGCCTCGAGGGACACGGTCGAACGCCTTCTCCAGATCCACAAAGCATAAGTGGACTGGTTGGGCGAACTCCCATAAACCCTCGAGCACCTGATGGAGGGTGTAGAGCTGGTCCATTGTGCCGCGACAAGGACGAAAACCACACTGCTCCTCCTGAATCCGTGGTTCGACTGTAGGTTGAATTCTCCTCTCCAGTACTCTGGAATAGACCCTACTGGGGAGGCTGAGGAGTGTTGTGATTTGGCGCTATATAAAAAAAATTGATTGATTGATTGATTGATAGTTGGAACACACACTCCGGTTCCCCTTCTTAAACAGAGGGACCACCACCCTGGTCTGCCAATCCAGAGGCACTGTCCCCGACCGTCATGCGATGTTGCAGAGACGTGTCAACCAAGACAGTCCCACAACATCTAGAGACTTAAGGTACTCTGGACGGATTTCATTCACCCCAGGAGCCTTGCCACCGAGAAGCTTTCTGACCACCTCGGTGACTTCGGCCTGGGTGATGGATGAGTCCGCCTCTGCTTCCTCTTCGGAAGACGTGACGGTGGGATTGAGGAGATCCTCAAAGTATTCCTTTCACTGTCCGACAACATCCCCAGTCAGGGTCAACAGCTCCCCACCGCACTGGAAATAGTGTTGGTGGAGAGCTGCTTCCACCTCCGGAGGCGTCGAACGGTTTGCCAGAATTTCTTTGAGTCCAGTGAAACCCCGGCCTCCACTCTAGCTCCACCGATGCCAGGAAGTGTTCAACATTTGATATTTCCGATTTCACTGTGACTGAAAATTCGGCACTTCCTGTTTGAGTGTGAGCTTGCCACTGAGTTCCTGTGCGATTCCATGGGATCTCGTCTGTCAATCCAGGAAGTGTTTGACATTTGAACATTTCCTGTTTTACTGTGGATTTGAAATTTGCCACTTCTTGTTTAGAATGCCCTGAACGAGCTGCACAACGCTTTGCTCGTATAAATTAACATTGTATTTAATCCGTTTTACAGCAATGATTAAATAATCACCACCATCTGTTTCATTCCATATGACACTCCAACCCCCCCCCTTTGTGTGTGTGTGCGTGTGTTGGGGGGGTGGGGGTTAAAGTTTGCAACCTGTAAATTCATTACTTTAAGGAAATGTAAATTTTGCATAAGATGATTTGACTCAAAAGTTTGTTTTGTTCTACTGAAGGGGTGGAGTCACTCCATTTTTATCAAATGGTGTGTGAGTCCAGAATGTTTTAGAATCTTAGATCTCAACACTTTTTCAGAAGAACTCAATCCTTTTATTTCCTGTTAATTATGTAATTTTTAATGTTAATGTTAAGTGTAGGTGACACAATATGTTGTGTTTTTTGAGCATTTCAGACTAAAATTAAACAACAGTTTGAATGTATCCTTTCTTGATGCGCAGTTACTGAAGAGATAAATATTTGGATTTTGAACTGCGTGCCACTAAAAACCAGGAACTTCCAGCGAGTCTGGACATTGGAGAAAAAGGAGGACCTGACATCAGCGCCGGAACCATTATCTTAATAGTCCCATTAATTTGTGGATTTTTGTGGACCCTTGGAGATTTAAACACCTGACATCAAAACAGTTCTCTTTTTTTTTCTTTTTCTTTTTCTTTTTCCTCACCTCATCAGTCGTATTCCAGATTTGGCTACTTTCTCTTAGACCGCAGCCTTCTCCCCTTTATAAGGAACCATTATCTTAATACTCCCATTAATCTGTGGATTTTTGCAGGCTACTGACAGCCCCGTTTCCACCGAGTGGTTTCGGGTCAGTGATGCACGATTTTTTTTATACAACCCCAATTCCAATGAAGTTGGGACATTGTGTAAAATGTAAATAAAGACAGAATACAATGATTTGCAAATCCTCTTAAATCTATATTCAACTGAATACACCACAAAGACAAGATATTTAACATTCAAACTGATAAACTTCATTGTTTTTGTGCAAATATTTGCTCATTTTGAAATGGATGCCTGCAACATGTTTCAAAAAAGCTGGGACGGGGCAACAAAAGACTGGGAAAGAGGCACTGGCCCTCGATAATCCGCCGCTCGTGCACTGTAGTCTCCGCAGTAAGCCCATGGATGAGAACGCACCTCCTCGGGCGATAATTGCTCGATGCCATTATTTCTGGGAAAAAGAAGCTATTCTTTGTAAGGCAACAGAGCACTGCCCAATTACAACAGCGGCAGGGGACAAGATTTTGATTCTTTTGGATTACACGCAGGCAGTGAGCAGGCAGCGGGCAGCTTTTATGGAATTAAGGACACTGCTGTGAAACTGCAAGCACGTGTGTTATGGCCTTATGTTCCTGGCCACGCTGAGGATTACCACCCCGAACAGGAAAGATGGTCGCTTCAAGGACTCTGGACGGGCTAAAGAGTTCTTAGTAAAAAACCTGACCCCGAAAGCAGGCGAGACATAAAGAGACATGGCACAATCGATGTGGATGGCGACTGGACTGGTAAAACATGTGCTTTAAAAACAAAAAGATGGTGGACAGTCGCACACACAGCCTAAGGTACAATGTGACTGTGCCGGTATATTGAAATTTATTCTTAGAGAACAAGTGCACTGCTAAACTTGTGTGGTGAGAGGCGCACTCTGTTTTTTTTTTTGTTGTTTTTTTTCCTTCTCCCATTCTCAGTTTTGAGTCAAATTATGAATAAGTAAAGCTGCTTTATTAATGTTAACATATGAGTGTTAGGTTCCCGTTTGAGCTAGGCTGTCATGGTAAGCTCATTCACTTTAAGTTTTAAGGCAACTGAGCCAGTGTGGGACTGGGGCTAGGATCAGTCCTGGTAATTTTCTGTTTGGTTTGATTTTGTATCTGAGGCTGCTGTTTATGGCATATGAGGTTCCGAATTTGTTGTTTGAGGTTACAATGTTAGACAATCGTTCTGCATACTTCATTTTTTATGTTTGGCTTTTCCTTTACACTTTCTTTACTGGGTCATTTACTTTTTGGGGCTTTGTAAGTTTCTTAAGTATGTGTTAGAGGAGGATGGCGGTATAGGTGTCTGGGTCACAACAGATCGAAAAACATGCGGGAGGCCAGAAGCTGGGGCTCGACGGCAGCATCGAATAGGGTCAGTCTCAACATGACTGGAAGAGATAATAATGTATCTGGGGTTGGGGTTCGAGTGGTGAGCTGGAATGTTTGAAGGCTTAACCATCCAATTCAACGTAATAAGGTGTTTCTTCATTTAAATAAATTAAAAGGAAGCATAGTGTACTTTCAGGAAATGTACTTATTGAAACAAGATCAGAACAGAATTAAGAGAGTTGATTTCACACAAATTTATCACTCTTTTAACTGTAAAGCTAGGGGCGTGGCAATACTTTTCCACAGATCAATTCAAGGAGCTTAACACAATTCAAGACCAAGACAGAAGATATGTAATTGTACAAGGAAATCTAGGTAATACACCTGTGATAACTAGCAAACATTTATGCCCCTAACTGGGATGACAGACAGTTCTTTCAAAATATATTTGCACTCCTTCCTGACCTGGACAGGTACAATTTAGTACTTGGGGGCGACTTCAACTGCGTTCTGCATCCAACACCTGACCGCTGTCACCCAAGTCACAACACTGGCACCCCATTAGATAACTCTGCCCAGTGTATCAACACATCTGCAGACCTATGGGATGGTGGACCCTTGGAGATTTAAACACCCGACATCAAAACAGTTCTCTCTTTTTTTCTTTTTCCCCACCTCATCAGTCGTATTCCAGATTTGGCTACTTTCTCTTAGACTGCAGCCTTCTCCCCTTCTTAATTTCGACAGACTATGAAACTATAGTAATATCAGACCACAGTCCTGTAATCTTAAATCTCAGACTCCCAGACCTTTGTGGCGGCTCAACGTGAGACTTTTGGCAGATGAAGAATTTGTGGAGTTCAACAACACACAAATTGCTCTTTTTTTTTTTTTTCTTGAAACAAACAGTTCCCCGGAAATAAGTTACACCCTTCTATGGGAATCATTTAAGGCTTTCATAAGGGGGCAAATCATTTCCTACAGTGCGAGTCGTTCAAAAGAGAAATTGGAATGCTTGTCAGAAATCAGTGACCAGCTGAAGTCAGTAGATCAGTGTCAATCAATATTGCCATCTGCTGACCTTTTGAGGGAAAGGTCACTACTCCAAGTTGAATATGACCTCTTGATGAATGAAAGGGCCATAGACATGCATTTGAAATCATGACAGCAATACTTTGAGCACGGAGAGAGGGCCAGTAAGATGTTATGTCATCAGCTGAAACTAATGACTGCAGAAAATTACAAATCAGCTGTTAAGGATAAAGGGGGTAACATTATCACAGATCAACTGGGAATTAATAACCAATTTAAGACATTTTATAAGAAGTTATACACCTCGGAATGATGATTTCTTTAGTAGTACCAGGGTCCCTAAGTTAGAGGAGGTGGATAGAGACAGAATAGAGGGAGGAATACAGCTGATGGAAATAGAACAAGCAGTCAGGAAAATGAAATCTGGGAAAACCCCAGGGCGGATGGATTTCAAGTAGAATTCTATCAAACTTTCTCACTGAAACTCCTCCCTCTTGTGCAAAGTTTATGATGAAGCCTTCAGGGGCAAGTCTCTTCCCCCCTTCTTTTGTGCTTGGGTGAGTCTGTTGTACACCTGCCCACAGGCTGCAGTTAGGACTAACAATAATATGTCAAACTATTTCTCCTTATTCAAGGGACCCTCTGTCCCCACTGCTCTACGATGTTGCCATTGAGCCTTTGGCTGTTTTGTTGAGAAGTGACAACACTGTGACGGGAATTGGCAGAGGAGGACACATACATAAACTCGCGCTGTATGCCGATGACCTTCTTTTCTTATCCAACCCCAGAAACTCCATTCCAAGTGCTCTGAAAACCATCACTGATTTTGGATTAATTTCAGGATACAAAACAAATATGCCAAAAAGCTTAATCTTTCCAGTCAACGATAAAGCGAGTCAAATGCAGTTGGAGACTTATCCATTTAAGTTAAGTAAGGACAAATTTACTTATTTGGGAGTGTCAGTGACCAAACATTATAGGGATCTGTTTAAACATAATTTTAAACCAGCTCTGATACAGGCAAAGGAGGACATGGAACGATGGTCAACGCTTCCTCTGTCAATGGCTGGACGCATAAACTCAGTAAAAATGGTAATAATGCCAAAATTCTTATTTCTCTTCCAAACAATTCCACTATTCATAGTGAAGTCATTTTTCAAAGAATTGCATAGGGTCACCTTGTTGTATATTTGGAATAAGAAGATACCACATATCAGGAAGGAGTGCTTGGAAAGGCAGAAGGAAAGAGGGCCGGCAATGTGAAATTATATGCATTACTACTGGGCAGCAAACACTTATAATTTGAACGTTTGATACAGCTAACTGAGGGGGAACAAATGCCCCTTTGGGTGCTTATGGAACAGTGTTCCTACAGAACCATAGAACTGAGTTCCTTAATCTGTGCCCCACTGCCAACGAGTAAGAAAACGCTTGGACACAACCCAGTGACACAGGGATTGCTTAAGATATGGCAGCAGCTAAGAACCCATTTTGGATGCAAACAGAGCCTCCCTTTAGCTCCCATCTCAGCAAATACCCTCTTCCCACCATCTCTTATTGCCACAAAGTTTCAGCTTTGGACTAGAAAAGGTGTAGGCTTGGTCAAGGATTTTTTTCAGAGAAGGCAACTTCATGTCAATTCAGCAGTTAAGGGCAAAACTTAATATTCCACAATCACGTTTTTTCAGACACTTGCAGGCCCGTAGCTTTATAAAAACACTTTTGTCCTTCTCTTCAAAATCTACAGAGGTGGATGGTTAGAAAGTGCTTGAACGTTTATCGTTTGCAAGCGGGTTGTGTGTCTGCCACATATGAGTTGTTGCAGGGGGCAGCAACCCCCTCGTTAGACTGTATTAAACAGCAGTGGGAGGCTTTGGTCTGTCTGTAGCAGAATGGAGGAGGGCAGCTGGCTGGGTGCATAACTCATCTATCTGTATCAGACATGGACTTCTCCAATTTAAAGTATTACACAGACTCCACCTATCAAAAGTAGGCTTGCCAAAATGTTTCCAGGAATCAGTGAAAACTGCCCTGGGTGTAAATGTGACCCGGGCACCCTTAGCCATATGTTTTGGGCCTGTCCAAGACTGAAGGATTTTTGGGAGGGAGTTTTTAACACCATTACTACAGTGTGGAAAATAAAAATTCAACTGAACCTGTCGCTGCTCTGTTTGGTGTGGTGCCAGTGGACTGCAGGATGGCAACCACCCAGGCCACAGCAGTGGCCTTCGCTACACTTCTGGCACGTCGGAACATCCTGCTTAAAATGGAAAACGGCACCACCCCCTTCCCATAAGTAATGGTGATGGACATGGTGGCCCATCCCCACGGTGGAACAGCTGTGATATATAACTCAAGGCTCGGAAAGAAAGTTTAGAGAGCTCTGGCAGCCATTTCTGCTGTATGTTAAGAAACTCCCTGCTGTGTAAAGAATTACAATGGCCCTGTGACTCTTAATTTTTTTTTAATTTCAGTAGGTATTTTGCATTATTTATGCAGCTACTTCTGTTACTCTTATTTTATTATTTTTTATTTTTATCATTATTATAAATTTATATATTACGTATTATAAGTATCATCGATGTGTGTGCACAGTATTGAAGTTGTTGAAGGTTTTCATAATGTAGGTGTGTGTGGAATATGTTAAAAATCCAATAAAAATATTCAGTATAATTCAAACAGCTGAGTGTTATGATTGGGTGTAAAAGGATCATCCCCAAAACTCTCAGCCGTTTACAAGCAAAGATGGGGTGAGGATCACCACTTTGTAAACAACTACGTGAAAAAATAGTCCAACAGTTTAAGAACAACGTTCAATTGCAAGGAATTTAGGGATTCCATCATCTACAGTCTATAATATAATCCAAAGATTCAGAGAATCTGGAAAACTTTCTACACGTAAGCAGCAAGGCTGAAAACCAACATTGATTGCCTGTGACCTTCGATCCCTCAGGCGGCACTGCATTAAAAACTTCATCAACATCATTGTGTAAAGGATCTCACCGCTAGGGTGGTCCATAAAAATGGTCAAAAAATTTTTTTCAAAAAACTTCAAGTCTCACCCTCTAAATTTGTTGTACCTAACATAAAAACACATTATGTACAATTTCATAAAACTGTAATCATTTTTACTGGTAGCACACAGCCCTTAAAGATTTTGCTGGCAATAACTTTGTCATATAGTATGGTCATTTCCAGATATTTCCAAATTATTTCTGTCAGTTTAATATTGATATGTCAGGACAGAAATTATGGCAATACATTGGAAAATCAAATCTTTTCATATCCCATAAAATAGTTAACACTAAACAATGAATTGTGAGATGCAGTTCTTCTCGTACATGTATCATGCTCCTACAATACCTACATACTGGGGTAGCAAAGATTTTGTAACAATCAAACATTGCATTTTCATTTTATTGATGAAATACTGTTTCATTATTGATAAATTTAAATAAGTCTATGCTTTATATATTTCCACATATATTTTGATCTAGCTCCAAACAATAATATTCTTTATGCCTTGCAGTACTTAATATTCAAAAATGTATGAATCAGCACAAGAACCAATTATTCAGCTGTGTAACATAAGAGAACATCCTTTACATGATAATGATATTTAAGTTGCTGCATCATGACCAAGACTTGCTGCCGTTTCAGTCAGAATATAGGTGGCACTTCTGTCTGTTGTTTTGGTCCTATCCAATGCTGCTGCAAGTCCTGGTGTTACAACAGCTTTAATTTTACTGGCTTTTTGTGGCACTGGCATAACAAATTCTTCATCTGGACTTTCTGTGTTCTCTTCACTCTGGCTGGAGACAGTGTCAGGTAGTGAGACATTAGATGGTCCAGGCTCCTCCAGTTTCTCTTTGTATTTTGCTTCTGCAGCTTTCCTTTTTTCTGCTCTTTGTTCTTTGGCAGTTTGTATTTTATCTATGCCTGTCATGCATCCTCTACCTTTCTCTCGCTGAGCAAGTAGGAACTGTCTGTCATCTTCAAACTTTATCATTGTTAGGACATCCTGATGTGCCATGTCAAACAAGTCCTCCAAAGATTCACAAAACACTGTTTCATCTTTCTTCTGCTTGTCTGTATTGCGATTCTTGGTCTTTTTCAATGTTTTCCATTTTCCGAACACCTTTCTAACTTTGTGATCAGATGCTGCTTTGCCCTCAGTGGGATTCTAGCTCTCTCCCAAAAAGGAATTGCCATGTCTATAGAGGTCACAGCAGCATCATGGACAGTTTTCTTCAAATCAGTGTGTTTGAAGAAAAATACCTTGAGTATTTGCCCATTTGAGGGCAATTTGTTTCCCTTTATTTCAGTCGGTGGAACCAATAAGGTATACAAATGTTCTACTTCTAGTAGCTGACATGTTTTACTGAAGTTTCCAGTTAATGGTTAAGCATGTTAAGTCAGCAAGTGTCTCTTTTTACATTTATCTCATGTTAGATTCACCATCACCAAAGATCTGAAAGAAAAGAAGCTGTGAATTGAAGCAAAATTTTCAGCTTGTGGCCTAAAATAACATTTTTGAAAGTATGTTGTTTGTGAAAAATATTTAAACCCAGGTATAGTTTTAAATTGAATATAAAATTATACTTTAGTTACACTCAGGTGGTTAACTTCTATCCTCTTTATAAGTGATGTGATTAGATACTGGATAATGGATAACCTATTGCACGGGCACTCGGGCAGCGATAACTGATATATTTACAACCTTCAGCTATGATGTGCTACCTCTAAATATTAATGTATGACAAAAATATTTGGCAGGCTTTCTTTTTTCCCAAAGCATCATAAAATGAAGGGGTGAGAGTAATGAATTTCCAACTTTTATTTTTTTGAACCACCCTACTCACCGCGTGGGCTCAGGAACACTTCAGAAAACCATTGTCAGTTAACACAGTTCGTCACTACATCTACAAGTGCAAGTTAAAACTCTACCATGCAAAGTGAAAGCCAAACATCAACAACATCCAGAAACGCCTCCACCTTCTCTGGGCCCGAGCTCATTTGAAATGGACAGACACAAAGTGGAAAAGTGTGCTGTGGTCTGATGAGTCCACATTTCAAATTGTTTTTGGAAATCATGGCCATCGTGTCCTCTGGACAAAAGAGGAAAAAGACCATCCAGATTGTTACCAGCGCAAAGTTCAAAAGCCAGCATCTGTGATGGTATGGGGGTGTGTTAGTGCCCATGGCATGGACAACTTACACATCTGTGATGGCACCATCAATGCTGAAAGGTCCATCCAGGTTTTGGAGCAACACATGCTGCCATCCAAGCAACGTCTTTTTCAGGGACGTCCCTCCTTATTTCAGCAAGACAATGCCAAGCCACATTCTGCACGTGTTACAACAGCGTGGCTTCGTAGTAAAAGAGTGCGGGTACTAGACTGGCCTGCCTGCAGTCCAGACCTGTCGCCCATTGAAAATGTGTGGCACATTATGAAGTGCAAAATATGACAACAGAGACCCCGGACTGTTGAACAACTGAAGTCGTACATCAAGCAAGAATGGGAAAGAATTCCACCTACAAAGCTTCAACAATTAGTGTCCTCAGTTCCCAAACGCTTAGAGACTCGAACCATCAGCCGCAGATGCGATAAACGGATTACACCTATCGCTGTCCGTGCTGGTCACGGATCAGTACAGCAGAGACTCGAGCCATCATGGAGTTTTCTTCAGCCAGGGCAACAAATTAAATTATTTCAGAACTTTTCATCAGACTAAAGATGAAAGGGACAGGTAAGACTATATTATTTACTCCTTGTGTGAGTGGTTTTAATATTTAGTAACGTATTATGCTACTAACATACAGTACTAACTGTATTCAAGAAGGAAACTATATATTTAAAAAAATCTGATACTTCCAGTTCCTTGTGACATTTTTCAGATTTGAATGTACCTGTTTCTCAGAAAAAAAATCATAACTAATATATCCACACCATCACTTTTTCTGTCGTCACAGACAGTAAAACTATTTTATTTCTTTAATCAGTCGATTAGACCAATGAGCTGGCAAAAAAAGTATCACCTTCACCCGCGTGCCGAAATCTCCTGCATTATTTATTTTATAATCACCATTCTGTGTTCTGAACTCTACCAATATCTTCACTGTTGTCCAAGGTTTTGTCTCTCTTTGTGGTCTAAATAAGGCTCAAAACCATAAGGCTGTGTCCTCAACAGCTTCTTCAGTATAGTCAATATAGATGCATAAAGAAACACGACCTGATTCTGAGAAAAATGTCAAAGAGGGAAAATTAAGTGATGTGAAAGACATAAAAGCTGTAAGAAGGTGGTGATGAATGTGTCCTCAGTTCACTCAGCTGTGGAGCAGGTGGATGAGGCTCTGGACCGTGCGGATGAGCTCACGCTCCTCGCTGCCCTGCAGCTGCCCTGTCTGGCCCTCAACGGCCTGCGGACTGAGAATGGTCCATGGTATCTGGACCAGCTGGCAATGGATCGCCATCTGAAAGCCACTGTAAGTACACACGTGATGCGACACACAGGAATAAAGCAATCCTCTCTTTATTCGTTGAGTTCACATTTTGGCCATTAATTTGGCAGCAAATGCACATTTTTGAATATTTTATTATCCCCCACTGGCCAAATACCTGAAGGTTGATTATGTGGTAGCGATTTCTGTCACCCATGGACACACACTCACCCACAGACCTACTCCTAAGGGTGTACACGTATTTGTACTGAACCGTTTTGGTACGGGACGTTCGTTTCGGTACAGGGCTGTGCACGGGTGAGTTTGCGTTGGGTGTATTCACATTCAGTGTTGCCAACTTAGCGACTTTCTCGCAAAATCTGATGACTTTCCAAACCCTCTTGACGACTTATTTTCACAAAAGTGACTAGAGACTTTTCTGATGTTTGGCGACTGAAAGGGAAAGTCTCTGTTGTCACCGAGGCGGCCGCGGGTCTCCCCCTCCTCCACTGCCTGCAGTAGCCTGTAAAGTACTGAGCGGAGGAATACGTATCTACAATCCTCTTCAATCGGACTCACTCAGCCTACTGACCTCGTTTGCTGTGCTGTGATTAAATAGTCCCCAGACTTTGAGGAGCCCTGGCCTTGAGAAGTATTTTATTTAATAAGTGATGACCAATTTGGTAATTAATGGCAAAATAAATAACAAACCACGAATCAAGTTTGTTTGTGGTTCTAAATATTTTTAAAGTGGTTTTACTCACTTTTTTGCCTCTCCCACATTGTTTTTTTCAAGACTTTATTTAAAAGATATATTAACAAACATAAACGAACAGTAATAGAGATAGAAAATAAAATGAGCTGTACCAAGTAAGGGATTTTTTTTTACATTAATTCTCTTAAAAAATTTCCTTATAGAGAGTGACAGCTTTGGACAAGTTAATTTTTCTGGCAAAAAATATGAAGGTTGAATAAAACTGAACAGGGCTTCATGCTGGAACCGTTGTGCTGCTCTTTACTTGTGGAAAGGTTTTGTTAAAAGCTGTTTACTAGGAATGTATTTTTTAAAATAATATTTCATACATTGTCATTTATTTGAGAACATTTTATTAACTTATTACCAGGCAGCACCTTTGCAATTATTTTTATTTTCCTGTTTGTATAATGTTACAATAAATTGTTGGTTTAAACAACAAGCAATTTAGCATTTTGCATATTGTACCGAAATTGAACAGAACCGTGACCTCAGAAACGAGGGTACGTACCGAACCATGATTTTTATGTATCGTTACACCCCTACCTACTCCTATGTGCCGAGTTGAGCAGCTCTATGCGAGTTTTTCTCCCTACACAGCAGTATGTTGAGGGCTATGTGCGTAGGATGGAAGAAATTAAACGTTTAATTTTTTCGGCGTAGAGCACTGGATACAGAAAATATGCATTTTTAAGCAGGTCTGTGCAACACGGCGCTCCTGTACACGTCCAAAAACGGAGTGTGTGCATCCAGAGTGAATCAGCTGGAGAACAGAATCACACAGCTGCAGCGCCTCTGTGTGCTCAGAACAGAGAACTGAACCTCAACCCATAAATACAGAAACAGCAGGATGGTCGGTCTCTCTCTCTCTCCCTCCCTCTGTCGCTCTCTCAGGTCTGATCAAACCTGAATAAGCACTGTTACTCTTTAAAAGTGCCATCGCTGCGTGTCGGTGTGATCATCAGACGACCTGATTGATCAGGTCTGATCAGATCAGCGGACCTGATCGGTGCAGCTGGAGCTTTAAAAGTTTAAAGTGTCACACCGCCTCTTTCATGGCAGCCTTTACCACAGCCAGACTCAGCAGCATCTGTGATCCACCAAGACAAAACAAATATAAATAAAATAATGTTAAATGACTGTGTTTGTGACGTGCACCACACTGTGCAGTAGAGAACAGAGCGCACTTCCACAGAGGCAGAAAACAGCAGCTGTGGCTACATACGTGGCAGTAATGAAACTGTAAAACCCTCATGATACAGTCCACTGTTTCCCAAGTGCAGTGATGTTGCTCTGCACAGCTGACAGGAGGCAACTGAAAGAGTTGGATTGGTTTTAAATAGTGGCAGCATCCCCAATTTCCTTGACCCCCCAGGTTCTATTCTGACCACTAAGCCACCATGCTGCCCCCCCAAAAAGGGTGTCAGCGTTCTAAAATCAACTCCTGTCACATTTTTAGATGAAATTTCATGTAACGTATCAAGATTGACAGAGTTATGGCCCTTGATTAACAAACCTCGACACTGTCAGTTTCATGAGTTGGTGCCTGCATTTGGAAAGCAACTCAAATTTTTAGTAGGAATTTTGGGAAACTTGGTACAATTCCTAATTACAATATGTAGGAAGCACTTACTGAAGCAGTATTTGCCAGTGGGGGATATTGTGCTCTTAGAACACTGTTGTTTTTTCTTTGTTGCTGCAAATATTTTGTCTTGGCATAAATAAGTGTTCTTGGATCTGTGTCCTGGGTGCAGCATTAATTTGTGGTTCTGCAGCCTGTAGAAGACTCCTCTTCAGATTCAGAGTTGGTGGTGGGGCTAGCAGTCCTCAAAAAGAGTTGGGAGCTCAAGACTAAGGTTCTAGATGTTAACAGAACAAGAGCATGAAGAAAGAAACTTCAGTGAAATGTACATTGGAGTGTGTGTGTGTGTGTGTGTGTGTGTGTGTGTGTGTGTGTGTGTGTGTGTGTGTGTGTGTGTGTGTGTGTGTGTGTGTGTGTGGTCACAGCAGTGACACAACTTATATGAAAAAATAAATACCCCACTAGGGGGTGTTGATGTGTCCGCCAGTCATTTAAGCCCCATCATGAGTAAAAACATTAACACTTTATAGTGTCATGTTGTTGTTGTTATTTTATATATAATATTATTATTACTTAGACTTCACAACCAATTATGCACATAATTTTAACAAGCTCACCACAAGGACCAGCATAAAAGTTATAACTTTCCATTCCAGTTGTCCCAGGCCTTTGTGCTCCTGTGATGTCACAGCGCTGCTGTCTTTCTGAAGATGAAACCTCTCTTAATGACGTTTGAGCTGTGAAAATCAGGTGGGCCTGTTTTTAATACAGACTGCTTCTGGCCTTGTAGCAGCAGGTGGAGTTGGAGCTGCTTGTGGCTGAGGTCAGAAGCTGCTGTTTACATCACACAGCTGTCCCTGTAAATTTTTGTCACCACTGAGGTGACACGTCGGCTTCTAACTCCACGTAATTAATAACTGTATATTTATTAATATGAGGAAATAAAGATTGTTTGTGGATGAGGTGGCATGCTGACAGTGGAATTCTTTCTTGTTGCAGTTTCCCTATTCTGCCACTAGATGTTGTGTGTATGCACAGTTAGAGCTGTATATGTGTTTACACACATTCCTAAGTAGGGGCCAAGTGGTTCATGTGCTTGGTTTCCCAAGCACAGCTTCTGTGAATTTGTTTGCATCTCCAGTAATTTGCTGAGGACTGTTTGTTGCTGCATTTGTTCAGTTCACGTGCCTGTACGGCTGTGTGTAACGTTGCACCTCTAACGCGTGACAGCAGGACGATGGAATTAATGTGTGTCAGGCTGAGGGGTGTGGCATCACTGTGGCAGCTCCACATTCTGTTGCTGGTCATCCATCGGGGATGGATGTCTGAATCGGCCACCTGCCCAACCCTATTAGTTTCACATGTGGGTGGCTTGATGTTCTGGTTGTCCTGTCTCTGTCTGTGACCTCAGGACCAGGGTTCTGTGGACCCGCTGGAGACTGCTGAGCTACAGGATGGTGTGATCTTCGCCAACCAAGAAGCACAGCGCTCCAGAAATGGTAAGTTGGTTCTAGTCTTCAGTAAAGGCATACCATGACCCCTGACCCCAGCCGCCAGACATTCACCCTGCAAACCCTTTCAGTGCAGGCAGCGGTGCAGTGCGTTAACGAGGCACTACGCCACGGTGACCCCAGACAAACGGTCAACGCTCTCATGGCCTCCGACCTTCAACTGCCAGAGGTGTTTAACTTTGCTGCAAAGCTGTACCAGATGGAGCTGCTGCAGCTGCAGAGGAAGACTCCACAGGTACCACTGCACTATACACAGACGGGAATCGTAGATTAGAGAGTAAAAGTAGGAAGCCAATCAGGTACGTCGATGGGGCCGGGTCTTGAAAGTCCGACCCTGACCCCGATCAAAACGTTCTGTGCCATTCCATCCAGAATTTAGCCACCAAAACATTTCACAAACATGTTGGAGAAACATTACATTCAGGGCACTCGTGTGTGTGTGTGTGTGTGTTTGTGTCTTCTGCCCATCTGTAAAACCACATTGGATCTGGAGGCTCTGCAGTCTTCTCAGCCTGATGCCGTTTTTAATTGATTTTATGATTTTCTGTAAACAGGTGTTCAGGTTGTGGTCAGTTTCCTTTAACTTGTTATGCTGATAGAAAAATGCTGAAACAGATGAGTCAAAATATATATTTTGTCTTTTAAAGTTATAAAACTGCTCTGTGTGATGGAGCTGAAAAATCAAGGTTTGGACTGCAACGGAATTTTCTTTGCATTTACGTAATTTATCTCTTGATACTGTAAAGTTTGATTCAGGAGCTGGTTTGAAGTCGAGCTGTCAGCTCGGGCCGTATGAAAATCTGAGAACAGTGCTGAGCTCGTCGCTCTTCCACTGCTCTTTTGTAGCAATTTTGAGGAACAAACTCAAGGTGAAGAAGGTGGGTAAATTTAAAAAGCTAAAGATTAATGAACACTTTAAAATGTGTAGGTTATGATGAACATAGTGTCAGTTTATGGACACAAAACAATTTCCTAATTGAGAGGAACTAAATTTGTCCGGCAAACCTTTAATTGGAATGGTTTTATTTTGGAGGGGGGAACCCCCCCACAAACCTTCAGGTTTCTCTGTAACAACATGCATTTTAAAAAAGGCCCGTGTTGAAAGCTACAACACAGTGTTTGATTCATGGCCAAAAGCAAGAGAATCTGAATCCATCGGAACACTTTGAACAAAGTTAGATTTGCTCACTGTAGGAATGAATGGATTAAAATAAGGTCATAATAAGAGGTTTTCATCAAGATGAAACAAACGGTCCCATCCTCATAGATACCCTGTAGCATGCAATAATACCCCTGGAAGATTGAGAATATCTGCAGGGCTTCTTGGTCCCGATCACCTGGATTGCAACAACGACAGGGGTATTTTACTGCTAGTGCAGCACATAACTAACAATTGTTCATTTCTGGAAACATCTGTGACTGAATGTTATGAGGCGAAAACAGCAAGAATGGTGACAAAGGTGAATTTCAGTTTGTACATGGTTCAAAAGTTAAAGTTGCTCTAATTTAGATGTTTTTTTTTTTTTTTTTTTAAGTGGTGCAAATTATTGGCTGAGCTAATAAGGTTTTAAAAAGTAATAGTTTGGACCAGATGTCATGCTTAGTTTACATGTTACGGGGTAATTTGTTTCATACTGTAGCATTTCTTATCCATGGTCAGTCACCTGTTAGTCCTTCTCCGTTTATAGCTCAAGACTTCTTGGAGTACTTTGAGAAGAAAATAGAAGAGATTAGATTGAGCATATCTAAACATGCTTTGGCTCAATCTCTGCACCCTGCTATGGAGGTGGGTGTTAATAATGAGGTGACACCTAGATTTACAGAATTTGATACTATTTCACTAGACGTGCTAGCAAAGCTCGTGACGTCTACAAAAAGCACAACCTGCCTATTTGATCCTATACCAACAAAATTGTTTAAGGACCTGTGGCCCGTTCTTGGGCCAACTGTGTTGGAAATTGTTAATCTTTCATTAAGCTCTGGTTCTGTTCCTGGGTGTTTTAAATCTGCAGTGATTAAACCACTGCTTAAGAAATCTGGTCTTGACCCTGGTGCATTGAGTAATTACAGGCCGATATCAAATCTGTCTTTCTGTTCTAAAATTCTGGAAAAAGTGGTCTCACGGCAGCTTGTAGACCATCTTACTGAGAATGATCTCTTTGAGCCACTTCAGTCTGCTTTCAGAAAACATCACTCCACAGAGACAGCGCTTACCAGAGTGGTGAATGATTTTCTGTGTGCAATGGATTCGGACACCACAATGGTTTTAGTGCTCTTGGATCTTAGTGCTGCGTTTGATACTGTGGATCATCGCGTTTTACTTGACAGGCTAGAAAATTACTTTGGGATTACTGGAAGTGTTCTTGCTTGGCTGATGTCATACTTGTCCAGTCGTTCTTATTGTGTTGTGTATAATAACACTACTTCTGGTCTTGGTAAAATGAAATTTGGGGTTCTACAGGGGTCTGTGTTAGGCCCCTTGCTTTTCTCACTTTATATAGCACCCCTTGGGCATATTCTGCGGCATTACGGGATTGCCTTTCATTGTTATGCTGATGATACTCAATTGTACATGCCGGTAACTGCTGGTAATCTTGCCCATATAAAAGCCTTGGAAGATTGCCTTATATCTGTGAGAAGATGGTTGTCTAGTAATTTCCTACTCTTGAATTCTGATAAGACTGAAATGATGGTTCTTGGTCCAGCCAGACATCGGCATCATTTTGACCAGTTGGCGCTTAATTTTGGTTTGTGTGTTGTGCATCATACGGACAAAGTGAGGAATCTTGGAGTACTTTTCGATCCTACATTGTCTTTTGGTCCCCACATTAGAGACATTACGAGGACTGCCTTCTTTCATCTGCGAAATGTGGCGAGGATTCGTCCCATCCTGTCTATGGCTGATGGTGAGACTTTGATACATGCCTTTATTTCTTCCAGATTGGATTATTGTAATGTTTTATTTTCTGGCCTGCTGCAGTCTAGCATTCGAGGACTTTAGTTGGTACAGAATGCTGCTGCCAGACTTTTGACACAAAGTAGAAGGTTTGACCACATTACACCCATTCTGGCATCCCTACATTGGCTACCGGTTTCTGCCAGATTGGATTTTAAAGTTTTATTGTTGGTTTATAAAATTGTTCACGGACTGGCACCTTCCAACCTGGCGGACTTGGTTAAGCCCTATGTACCTGCGAGGCCTTTGCGTTCGCAGAGTGCAGGGCTTCTGTGTGTTCCGAGGATGAACAAGAAGTCTGTGGGGTATAGAGCCTTCTCCTACTGTGGTCCGACTCTTTGGAATGATCTACCTGCTGTTATTCGGCAGTCTGACACAGTGAAGACTTTTAAATCAAGACTGAAGACCCACTTTTTTAGACTGTCTTATCACTAATTTAATCTGTTTGTGTTTGCTTTGTAATTTCCTTTTATTCTACTGTGTTTTATCTTTTTATTGTGCTTTTCTTGCTTTTAATTTTGAGTTTAGATTGATTTGTGTTGTTGTGAATTGTGTGAAGCGCCTTGGGGCGACTTTGTCGTGAGTTGGCGCTATATAAATTAATAAATTGAAATTGGTAATATATGTCACATGTCATAGAATCCACAGGCCATTGACCTTGTTTGATCTTTACTTTGAAGACCAAGCATTGAACACAGTCAAAACTATTCCATTTATTAATACTATTAGCTCAACCAATAATTTACCCCCCCCCCTTTTTTTTTCTTTTTACCAAAATTGGAGCAACTTTAACTTTTGACCCCTGTACAAACTGAAATTGAACTTTGTCATCATTCCTGCTGTATTTACCCCATAACTCCAGAACATTCCTTCACAGATTGTCCAAACTATACCTTTTTGGAATCTTTGCTATTAGACAAATAATGTGGTATAGTTTTCAATGTAATTGGAGCATTTTTAAATTTTGACCCCTGTGTAATTCTTCAATTGACCGCTACTTAGCCGCCTATTGAAAATGTTAGGTGGCTAATGTGCTTTTACCAAAGAGTAATGTCTAAGGCAGTGGTTTTCAAACTGAGGCGCGTCCCCCCTGAGGGGCGTCAGAGTTCTTCAGTGGGGGCGCAAAGGATAGATATCGGGAACTGGTTCTTTTTGGGTATCATTAAGAAATGATTCAATGCACCGACAACAGTCGCCTTTTTTCTTAACGATTCCCTTATCGTTCCTTCAGAGCGGCTGCTGTTTTTGAGGGTGTTTTATCAGGAAAATTATAATTTCTTTATGTTGGTTACAAACGCTGCAGCGGGTCTGTAATCAACCGCTTCTGTAGCAGCTGTTATTGAATCAATCAATCAATCAATTATATTTATATAGCGCCAAATCACAACAAACAGTTGCCCCAAGGCGCTTTATATTGTAAGGCAAGGCCATACAATAATTATGTAAAAACCCCAACGGTCAAAACGACCCCATGTGAGCAAGCACTTGGCGACAGTGGGAAGGAAAAAACTCCCTTTTAACAGGAAGAAACCTCCAGCAGAACCAGGCTCAGGGAGGGGCAGTCTTCTGCTGGGACTGGTTGGGGCTGAGGGAGAGAACCAAGAAAAAGACATGCTGTGGAAGAGAGCAGAGATCAATCACTAATGATTAAATGCAGAGTGGTGCATACAGAGCAAAAAGAGAAAGAAACACTCATTGCATCATGGGAACCCCCCAGCAGTCTACGTCTATAGCAGCATAACTAAGGGATGGTTCAGGGTCACCTGATCCAGCCCTAACTATAAGCTTTAGCAAAAAGGAAAGTTTTAAGCCTAATCTTAAAAGTAGAGAGGGTGTCTGTCTCCCTGATCTGAATTGGGAGCTGGTTCCACAGGAGAGGAGCCTGAAAGCTGAAGGCTCTGCCTCCCATTCTACTCTTACAAACCCTAGGAACTACAAGTAAGCCTGCAGTCTGAGAGCGAAGCGCTCTATTGGGGTGATATGGTACTATGAGGTCCCTAAGATAAGATGGGACCTGATTATTCAAAACCTTATAAGTAAGAAGAAGAATTTTAAATTCTATTCTAGAATTAACAGGAAGCCAATGAAGAGAGGCCAATATGGGTGAGATATGCTCTCTCCTTCTAGTCCCCGTCAGTACTCTAGCTGCAGCATTTTGAATTAACTGAAGGCTTTTCAGGGAACTTTTAGGACAACCTGATAATAATGAATTACAATAGTCCAGCCTAGAGGAAATAAATGCATGAATTAGTTTTTCAGCATCACTCTGAGACAAGACCTTTCTAATTTTAGAGATATTGCGTAAATGCAAAAAAGCAGTCCTACATATTTGTTTAATATGCGCTTTGAATGACATATCCTGATCAAAAAAAGCAACAAAGCAGTGCTCCGACCCACTGTTTCATTGGTTCACTGCTTCGCTGCTTTTCAGAAGCAGCAAGTCCGCTTCTTAATCCCTCTCAAAGCCATTAAAAAATGTCAACCGTGAGTCACTTTTGTTTTAATTGAAGTCACTAAGTGGGACTCTTGTCTTGTGAGAAAGAAACAAGAATCGTCCTCCGTTCTGTTCACACAGCTCCAAATGCTGCGCGGCTCTCTGCCGAGTCACGTTAGAGTCCGGCCAGAATTAATAACTTCAAAGTGAATCACCGTTTTAAATCAAATGACACCTCTTTCCAAATGCTGGAACACAAACAATAAACTGCAATCAAAATGTTTTTTTCCTCCCAAAATGAGACGTCCTGCACTGACCGCAGCAGCTGGCTGAGCTCAGCTCAGAGGGACGGAGAGACATTCATGACATTAATGTCTGAAAGGAAATGCCACATGGCGCAAAGCAACGCCCATGATGAAGCCTCACAGGACATGTTCTGGCATGTCCAGCTCATGCACAATTTCTCGGATAGTCACACGACTGAAAAGCCACCGAAAGCCGTCTGAGCCATCTGAAAGCTGTCCTGTGAGACCAACATGGAGGTGGTTTTGTGCCGCACCATGAGTGGCACGGTGGCGCAATCCCTTCCGCTCTCACAGTGGAATGTGCCGAAAAAGTGCTGATGTCCACGCCTTCTGCCTTTTTTTGTGAAAGTCAGACGACGTCCCAGATCAACAAAGCCTTCACGTTGGAAATGATCTGGTTGTTTCAGCCTGTCGATCGGAGTGCGCCGCGCTCTCAGACGCTGTGGGTGGTCTTTAAACCGGCTGGAGCACTCCTTAATCTGTGTAATCCCCATAAAATCGTCCCTGAAAGCCATCTGAATTTTCCCGAACGGTGTCCACCTGGAGGTCTCTCACAGTTTCTGGAAAAAATTGATGCAGCAAAGCTCCAAATCATTCAGACATTTTATTCGCAATAAAAATACGACGAGAGGGGTGGACCAGTGCTCACACAAAGCCTGCTCACAGGCGAATGACGCAACTGACAGGCGTGAAAAAACTCACGCATGTGCACGAAGGTTCAAGCTTGGCTGATGCAATCACACGTGATTCAAAATCCATATGGTTTTTGAAAAAATAAAAAGGTCGGATACTTTTCTAACAGACCTCGTATGACAAAGGGTAAAATAGAAAAATAGAAAGTTATTTAAAAACACATTTAAATGTTTGAAAAGGGTGTGAAATGCGTAAACGCATAGACAGTTCCTTTAAAACACACAAATCCTTTTAAAATGTGTTAAAGATGTGTAAAAGAATAAAAAGAAACGCACAAAGATGTTGAAATTGTGTGTGTGTGTGGGTGGGCTCACTCTCCCACACTGGTCTAAGGAGTATTTGTGCCAGATTTGGTGCTTGTTTCACCATTTGAAAGATTGCTCTGTACATATTCTGTACTCTGCTTCACTATGGTGCAATGGTCAGCGCCGCCATTCGGCATAAGCAGACTACGCAGCCTGCGTGGGCACCAACCATGTTGCATAGTTTGCAGGGCCTCCAATTGACTGAAAATGTGTTGAAATTATTACATTACCAGTGATGCCGGTAACACTTTACTCTAATCTGACCACTTTTTTAGTAACGAGTAATCTAACGCGTTAATTTTTCCAAATGAGTAATCAGATTAAAGTTACTTCTCCAAGTCACTGTGCGTTGTTATTATTTTTGCATTGTGGGTCGACAGCAGCATTAAACTTGGTCCGTGGGCAGGAGGTCGGGGTTCGACTGAACTGCCCACTTTAAGCGAGCTGTGAGATTTTCATCAGCTACGACTCGTCCTCACCTCTTAAAGCAAAACAGCACACCTGCACTGAGCTTTACAAAGTCATTTTTATGCTTTATTTTCTCCTTTATTTAGAATTCTGAGCTGAAGCCGCTCCGTATCGTCTCGTTAAAACAGCTGAACCTCCGCGACGCGTCAACAACTAACACTATTTTCCACTCAAATGCACCTAAACTCTCTTTCTGAGGACCACATGATGTGAAAACACAGTAAAACTTTCTTACCTGTAAATCTGGTCATGTTTTCTGCATAAATAAATGTTATCCATTCTTTGTGATCAAACGCCAAAGCAGGGGCGAATCCAGCTGGAATGGGGGCGTGGGGCAGGGATGTGCCCCCCCAACACCCCTCGATTAAAGGTCCAGTTTTGAAGCCGTTTTTTTACTACACCTACTAATACTACTTAAATAATAATAATTTTGACAAGTAAAATGTTTATAGAGAATGTAAATGTTAGAATCAATCAATCAATCATTTTTTTTTTATATAGCGCCAAATCACAACAAACAGTTGCCCCAAGGCGCTTATATTGTAAGGCAAGGCCATACAGTAATTATGTAAAACCCCAATGGTCAAAACGACCCCCTGTGAGCAAGCACTTGGCTACAGTGGGAAGGAAAAAACTCCCTTTTAACAGGAAGAAACCTCCAGCAGAACCAGGCTCAGGGAAAAATGTTAGAATTTAATAGTTACATTTATAAACAATGTAGGTTAGAAATTGCAAGTTTTACTGTTACAGTGCTATCAACAGTTAAATGTGAGGTCAAGAAAGATTATTTTACTTTTTATAAAACAAGTATTTATTTTCATTGTAGTCAAGAAAGGGTGACTATAAAGTGAGTTTTGGCAAAACAGGTATCATTCATGTTGAGGTGGCAGAGGGTTGTTGTCGGCAGCTGGGGAAAGTAACTTAAAAAAAGTAACTAGTAATCTAACGTAGTTACTTTTACAATTACTTTTACAATCAGTAAAGTAATTCAGTTACTTTTTCAAGGAGTAATCAGTAATTGGATTACTTTATCAAAGTAACTGTGGCAACACTGATTATTACATTTCAAAATCAATATGAATTATTTATGAATAGGCCCATCATTTTTGTCTTTACACATTGTGTAGGCCCCTACCCCATTACTTAATTGGGGCAAATTAACAGTTTTTTTTTTTTTTTTTTTTCCTAATATAAAGCCCCCATCCACACCCGCCCCGATTCCCTGAAATGGTACAGCCCTGTTTGCGTCTTTCTCTGTTCGCTGTGTCGCCTAACCAGGGTTGCCAGATGTGACGATTTCCAGTCCAATAAATGCTCAAAAATGCATGGAGGCACTAAATCCTGCGCAATTTGAACTGATTTTTAAAATGTGTGTGGCAATTCTATACAAAAAACTCGTCCAGTGCCATATTTTTACCTTAAACAAACCAATTGGATGGGAAAACACCAAACACCCAATCTGGCAACCCTGCTCCTAACTGAAGTAGCGCTAGCCCACATTCGATTCTGACACGAGACGACAAGTTGCCACTATGCCACAATTAAACAATGAAGCGACAGCAGGAGTCTGGAGCTGAAAAACAGAGGAAAAAGAAACAAAGAGATGATGCCTGTGCATCCCTTGCTGGTAAGTACGTGTTAAAGGTTTAAATTGTTTTGATTACTTAATGTTCAGTGGTGCTGCTTAAGCTAGGTTGCGTTGGCTTTGCTGATTTGATGTAGCTTTAAACACTAAACTTAAACACTTTAATAAATAGTAACGGTTTGAGTAGAACTTTTGTGTGTGTGTGTGTGTGTGTAGGGGGGGTTCTCTTGTATGGGGGTGGGGGGGCCTCCCTGACCAGTTATGCTTAGGGCCTCCAAAACCTTAGCAGTGGCCCTGGCAATGGTTATTGTGAACAGGATTCAGTTCCAATTACATGCTGCTCAGCGACCAGAGGAGTCTGGCTTCAATCCCCACAAGTCAACCATCAACTGCATTTTTAGCTCAGAGTACTCAGTGAAGAAAATATAAACCCGTGCTTCTCCTCAGCTCCTCATTTCTACACAGCGTTTGATTCAATTGATGTGCACTTTGTCCATCACTACCAGTGACTCTGCTGTTCTTTGTTTAACCACCAGGGGGAGCTGCAGCAGGAGGAGCTGTTTGTTGCTGTGGAGATGTTGTCAGTGGTTGCGGTCATCAACCAGGCTTTGGAGTCCAGAAACCTGGAGGAGTTCAGGTTGTCCTTTGATAGTCCCTCTGCAGGACTTGTTGACATCGACGGCACACTGTTGGACAGGTGAGACATCTGCAGGCTGGAGTCCACAGAACACACCTCTGAGACTAACGGCAAGAAAATAAGGCACACCTGCTACTTTTGCCCTACGATAGGCTGCCACCTGGTCCAGGGTTAACCCAGACCCTGTGACCCTAACCTGGAAGAGGAGGGTTCAAGAAATGGATGGATGGAAGGAGGTGCTGTGTTTAGACATCTTGAAATATGAATTACTGCAAAGAATGAATCAGACTTGTTCTTTTCCCACCCCTGTGTGGCTCAGTGCTCACGGCTCCTTTCCATTCCAGCTCTTCTCGAGTCTGTCCATCCATGTTCCTCCTCCTCCTGTGTGCTTCAGGATAATGTGTGGGTGTGGACCGGACCTGTGCTCATGCTCTGCTGTTCCTGCAGGTACTTCACGACACTGTGCCAGCTGAAGCAGCGGGCTGGCAGAGGCTTTCTGACCTGGAATCAGCTGCAGGAAGGAATCAACTCTGTGAACGCTTCAGTGCACGATGAGCACAACCGTACGTATACCGCCCAGCCTGCCCACTTAGCCTAACTGGTTTGCTTTGCATCCAAGTGTGATGCGAAGCTCGGCTCCAGCCTTGACCGTCCCGTGCTCTGGATCGTGTCCCGTGCTCTGGATCGTGTCCTGTCCTCCACACACACCTGTTGTTTTTTGTCATCCTTCAGAGGTCCTGGCTGTCAGGCTGATTAATGAGGCTCTGACCAGGGAAGACCCTCTGAAGACACTTGCTGCCCTTATGCTGCCCTCTAGTGGTCTAGAGGATGTCGTAGCAGCCAACACGTGCCGTTATCACGTTGTGCTGTGCCATGCCAGACAATGCAAAGTCAAGGTAATGGATCCAAACCTCTGAGAAAGACGTGATGTGTTTGTGTCAGGATGCTGAGCGGGATCAGAATCAATCTGCGGTTTCATGTGATCGTCTAACCAGGTGAGCCGAGACCTCGGTGCTGAGCTGTGGCTGGCTGAGATCCAGGAAGCAGTGAGGAGAGCCAATCAGCAGACACAGAAGACTCTCAAGTGTGAGTCACTGGCACATTTCCACTTTGCAAACGTCTGACCTCTGGGAGGTTTGTGATCAAATGTAATTTGTATGAAATCAGTTTGTCCTCATTCATTTTTTCCTGTGATTCCTGACAAAGATGTGTAAACTCATTCACACACAACAGCAGACAAAAACAGCCTGCACGACTTAAAGCAGACAGGAAAGAAAGAGGAAATCACACGGCGCCTCACTCTGGACTCTCAGATCATCACCCGTGTTACACACACGTCTGGCTCATGGACACTACGGCATGCAGCCAGGAATCCAACCCAGCGGCATGATGTGCCTGCTGACTAAGTCAAACTGACGGCACACACTGTGTGTGGCCTGGAATACCCACAGATGGGATACGGTGTGTTCAGGGACTTCACAGAACTATAACTTGGTCAGTTCAGTCAGATTGTGTTGTTATGTTCTTGGATCCTGATGCTCACTTTTTGATCCTGATCACCCACCATTGATCCATATTTGTCCTTGGTACCACTTTGGTACTACTTACAGTAGAATATGACCTACACAAAAATGTATGCTGGCCATCCATGTTGGCAGCTGTATGCATGTAGGGGTCAATGAAGAATTACACAGGGGTCAAAATTTAAAAAATGCTCCAGTCATAATGAAAACTACACCACATTATGATATGGCTGCGACGCTACGCAGCCATACGCTATTATGGTAAACAAGTAATAATTGTGGATTAATTGCTGTTTGTCTGTGGAATGTGAGTGTGGAAATCTCGTTGTAATGACAATGATATAAGCCTGCCCATCCATCCATCCATCCATCCATATTACGCTTTAGTCAGGCCTTTAAAATACTCATACTTTAGTGGACTCTTGCTGCAATATGTTGTCAGTGGTTGAGATAGTTGCAGTTGTGCAAAATAAAACAAAACATTACTCCAGGTATGTTTTTGACGAGAATATAACATCATAATTTTGTTACAAGCTCAAACCTTGATGTTGTGTGATAAGTAAGGATTAAACAACGAGAAGCCGTGCATTATATGGTTTGAATGCTTGACGCGGAGTCTAAAACACACGATGCAGGAGCGGAGTGGTGTTACTCCGCGAAGTGCATTCAAACCGTATAATGCACGGCTTCTCGTTGTTTAATCTGCTTTTACCATGGTCCACACAGTGAGCTAACACACACCAAATATTTATTTAAGGTTAACTTTTTTCGTGTTCTCTTCTTCTTCCCGTCTTCAATCTTGTCCAGTTCGTCTGATGTTCAATCTTTATGCCGTTGCTTTTGCTGTTTTTCTTGTTTGCTCTCCTCCTCTTTCCATTCCTCAAATGTTTTATTTTATCCAAAAATATTAAAATTCACTTAGAAATCCATGTTTTATTGCGTTTGTCATTCACCTGTCAAAACACAGCTGATTTGCACCAACTGATTTCTGCGTTGCCATGGTGACAACCAGAGCAGAGTGATTATAACAGTGACTTAACTCGCTGAACTACGTGTGCATATACACGAAAATAATGCACGCCAGTTAGACATGGAATTCTCACTGACTGTGGTATCAAGGTCTTTTAATAATAACTCACGTAAAGAAATAATGGCAAAACTCACATGTAAGTAAAAAAAACAAACAATTAATCAAAAAAAAAATTCAACCAAATAATCATTAGTCACAGCCTAGTTTGTTTAGGCGTGAGAGCATTTACCGATTAAATGTGAATAAGCCAGTTTTGAGTTTCTCAGTGCACATGCGTTTTCAACACAGGTGACAGTGTTACTTTGTGCACAGCAGAACAACGCTGTCAGTTGCTTTTGGCCCTAATTTTGTATTTTATTGACTGTACTTTCAGCGCACACAGCACCCATTTGGTGCATTTACCGGGTTAGAACAGATCAAAATACTACAGAAGACAGAGTTTTTACTTGACAGTTTGAAGTGAGTTTTCTTTGTTTCAGAGGACTTCATACTGATTAAAATTCACCAGAATACACAAAATTTGACTTGCTCTTTTCAAAAATTTCTGGAGGAGCACCCCCAGACCCCCCATAATCAATCAATCAATCAATTTTTTTATATAGCGCCAAATCACAACAAACAGTTGCCCCAAGGCGCTTTATATTGTAAGGCAAGGCCATACAATAATTATGTAAAACCCCAACGGTCAAAACGACCCCCTGTGAGCAAGCACTTGGCTACAGTGGGAAGGAAAAACTCCCTTTAAAGGAAGAAACCTCCAGCAGACCAGGCGCAGGGAGGGGCAGTCTTCTGCTGGGACTGGTTGGGGCTGAGGGAGAGAACCGGGAAAAAAGACATGCTGTGGAGGGGAGCAGAGATTGATCACTAATGATTAAAAGCAGAGTGGTGCATACAGAGCAAAAAAGAGAAAGAAACAGTGCATCATGGGAACCCCCCAGCAGTCTAAGTCTATAGCAGCATAACTAAGGGATGGTTCAGGGTCACCTGATCCAGCCCTAACTATAAGCTTTAGCAAAAAAGGAAAGTTTTAAGCCTAATCTTAAAGTAGAGAGGGTGTCTGTCTCCCTAATCTGAATTGGGAGCTGGTTCCACAGGAGAGGGAGCCTGAAAGCTGAAGGCTCTGCCTCCCATTCTACTCTTACAAACCATTGGAACTACAAGTAAGCCTGCAGTCTGAGAGCGAAGCACTCTATTGGGGTGATATGGTACTACGAGGTCCCTAAGATAAGATGGGACCTGATTATTCAAACCTTATAAGTAAGAAGAAGAATTTTAAATTCTATTCTAGAATTAACAGGAAGCCAATGAAGAGAGGCCAATATGGGTGAGATATGCTCTCTCCTTCTAGTCCCCGTCAGTACTCTAGCTGCAGCATTTTGAATTAACTGAAGGCTTTTCAGGGAACTTTTAGGACAACCTGATAATAATGAATTACAATAGTCCAGCCTAGAGGAAATAAATGCATGAATTAGTTTTTCAGCATCACTCTGAGACAAGACCTTTCTGATTTAGAGATATTGCGTAAATGCAAAAAATCAGTCCTACATATTTGTTTAATATGCGCTTTGAATGACATATCCTGATCAAAAATGACTCCAAGATTCTCACAGTATTACTAGAGGTCAGGGTAATGCCATCCACAGTAAGGATCTGGTTAGACACCATGTTTCTAAGATTTGTGGGGCCAAGTACAATAACTTCAGTTTTATCTGAGTTTAAAAGCAGGAAATACAATCCTGCAGTTTAGCTAATTGGTGTGTGTCCTCTGGCTTCATGGATAGATAAAGCTGGGTATCATCTGCGTAACAATGAAAATTTAAGCAATGCTGTCTAATAATACTGCCTAAGCGAAGCATGTATAAAGTGAATAAAATTGGTCCTAGCACAGAACCTTGTGGAACTCCATAATTAACTTTAGTCTGTGAAGAAGATTCCCCATTTACATGAACAAATTGTAATCTATTAGACAAATATGATTCAAACCACCGCAGCGCAGTGCCTTTAATACCTATGGCATGCTCTAATCTCTGTAATAAATTTTATGGTCAACAGTATCAAAAGCAAGCACTGAGGTCTAACAGAACAAGCACAGAGATGAGTCCACTGTCCGAGGCCATAAGAAGATCATTTGTAACCTTCACTAATGCTGTTTCTGTACTATGATGAATTCTAAAACCTGACTGAAACTCTTCAAATAGACCATTCCTCTGCAGATGATCAGTTAGCTGTTTTACAAACTACCCTTTCAAGAATTTTTGGAGAAAAGGAAGGTTGGAGATTGGCCTATAATTAGCTAAGATAGCTGGGTCAAGTGATGGCTTTTAAGTAATGGTTTAATTACTGCCACCTTAAAAGCCTGTGGTACATAGCCAACTAACAAAGATAGATTGATCATATTTAAGATCGAAGCATTAAATAATGGTAGGGCTTCCTTGAGCAGCCTGGTAGGAATGGGGTCTAATAAACATGTTGATGGTTTGGATGAAGTAACTAATGAAAATAACTCAGACAGAACAATCGGAGAGAAAGAGTCTAACCAATACCGGCATCACTGAAGCAGCCAAAGATAACGATACGTCTTTGGGATGGTTATGAGTAATTTTTTCTCTAATAGTTTCACTGTAGCCAGTTTCAGCACTGGCTACAGTGCTGAAAAGAAACCTGGGGTTGTTCTTATTTTCTTCAATTAGTGATGAGTAGAAAGATGTCCTAGCTTTACGGAGGGCTTTTTTATAGAGCAACAGACTCTTTTTCCAGGCTAAGTGAAGATCTTCTAAATTAGTGAGACGCCATTTCCTCTCCAACTTACGGGTTATCTGCTTTAAGCTACGAGTTTGTGAGTTATACCACGGAGTCAGGCACTTCTGATTTTAAGCTCTCTTTTTTAGAGGAGCTACAGCATCCAAAGTTGTCTTCAATGAGGATGTAAAACTATTGACGAGATACTCTATCTCCCTTACAGAGTTTAGGTAGCTACTCTGCACTGTGTTAGTATATGGCATTAGAGAACATAAAGAAGGAATCATATCCTTAATAATAATAATCAATACTTTGTTTTTACTTGACAGGTTGAAGTGAGTTTTCTTAGTTTCAGAGGACTTCATACTCATTAAAATTCACCAGAATACACAAAATTTGACTTGCTCTTTTCAAAAATTTCTGGAGGAGCACCCCCAGACCCCCCATAATCAATACTGTGTTTTTACTTGACAGTTTGAAGTGAGTTTTCTTTGTTTCAGAGGACTTCATACTCATTAAAATTCACCAGAATACACAAAATTTGACTTGCTTTTTTCAAAAATTTCTGGGGGGAGCACCTCCAGACCCCCCATAATCAAGACTCCACCCCGCCCCCACCGCCCTTTTATGTACCTTTATGTTCAGGTTTTGCATTCTTTTTATGCTTTTCTCTCTCTCTCCTTAGAGGCTATTTAGAATAGGTTTGTATACTGTATAATGTGTTTATTGTATTTATTGAGGAAAAAAGAGTGTGTGCCCCCACTACACCACATTTTAGGGAATTGCTGGCATTTATTTTTGCCAGGAAAAAATTTCAGTCAGATGAAAATTTATTGCTTTAACCCATGATGTACGCCATTAATATCTAAACAGCATCTGATAAAACACACAGATTGAAAGCTTACAGCTAATGACCGGACCACCTGTCAGCAAGTTCTTCATGGGCGTGAAGCGAACAAGTCGGACTACGAGCCGTCAGCAGCTTTCGGGCAGTACTGTAAACAAATTATTAACTTCACTTGCTCTGGCTGTTAATAATCCTTTGTCTGATCATAGAGTCTGAAAAGGTGTAGTTTGGACTGTTTGTCACTGGATGTTATGGGGTCAGGTGACAGAGGTCAATTTCAGTTCATACAGGGGTCAATGTTAAAATTGTTCCAATTTTGGTAAAACGTGTTGCAATTATTGGTTGAGTTAATAGGGTTTTTAAAAAAAACACCATCTGTCATGCTTAGTAATGTTATGGGGTAAAATAGGACCCATCATATAATCCAGTGGAGGTCGACCTTGTTTGACCTTTACTATGGACACCAAACACTCAACACAATCAGAACTATAACATTTATTCATCCAATTAAATCAACAAATAATTTCCATCACTTTTTGCCAAAATTTGATCATCTTGACTTTTGACCCCTGTACAAACTGAAATTGATCTTCACCCTATCTTTTTTTTTTTTTTTTTTTTTTTGCTTTTTTACCTCCATAACATTCAGTCACAGATAGTCCAAACTATCCCTTTCTTGGGATACATTTTTCAATATGATTGTAGGATTTTTAAATGTTGACCTCTGTGTAATCATTCAGTTTATTTTATGGCTATAGCACCAAATCACTTCCATGCTGCTTCAAGACGCTTCACACGAGTAAGGCCTAACCTTACCAACCCTTCATTGTCTCCTACCTGCATACAGCTACTACCCTGGATGGCCACATGGTCCGCTGAGGCTGGACTAAGTGTCGTTTAGTCCCCTGAAGTAGCACTGATTAGGTCCAAATTGACTACTGGCTGATGACACTCAGTTTTATATGCAGATAATCTCACCTAAAGCAGGACTTTAGAGGGGTGTGTCTTGGTGGAAAAACAGAGTGTTTTGTATTTCTTACTGTTAAATTCAGACGAGGCTGAGGTGAAGGTCATTGTTCCTGGGAGATGGTGGCCACTTTATTCAGCTAACGTTATAATTTGATGCATGTGTCATTCATAGTAATAATGCAAAAAACAAAACATGGTTCCACATGTCTTCCTGAGTGTGATCCAGCTCTCTTGTCCCTCTGTGCTTCCAACCCCAGTGACTGGAGGAGACCAACAGTCCTGCATTGAGGGCTGTGCTCGCTGAGGCCCTCTTAAGTTTAGCCTGTTTATTACACCTGGTTCTGCCTCCACAAACTGACCCCAAGTGTCGGTCCAGACAAAAAGCCTGAAGACAAAACCGTTCCACTGCTCTGTGCAGTGGTGGGCACAGCTAACCAAAACGTTAGCTTCGATAACCGTTAAACCGCTAACTGAAAAGCTAACTTTTATAATCTAAAACGATAAACCCCTAAAAATTTAGCGGAAGTTACAGATAAAAGCTGAACCGATAACTGTCAGTATTGACTTCAGTACACTGGTAGCTACTGACATAACGACAAGTCAGTGCTTCTGTGTCAGATCAGCCTTCTCTCAGTAAAAGAGACCTGGTGACCAGAGAGACAGGAAGGGAGAGGAAAATAAATGATCACTTATTTTCCACACCATACAGATCTGCCGGCGTATTACTGGAGTCAAACACAGGCAGACAGTTATGTACAGAAGCGTATTGTATTCACTGGATTAAAAAAAATTTGACTGCTTACGCTGCCATATTTTGACTTATGGTTTAAATTTGTTTTAAAAAAAATTTTAACTTTGAAAACTATAATATACAACTATAATATAAACACTGCCATCTACTTTCCAGTAGATGGCAGTGTTCATGGCAGTGTGAATTTGCCACACATTCGCAAAAAGTGATGATGAATCACTTAACAGAATTTTCAGCTTTCAAATTGCCCTTTTTTCACAAATTAAAAAAAAAAAGACATATTTACAAATACAGATTTATTTGTAAAACCCACTGTACGTTTTAGTAATGTGTGTTATACCGACCAAGCAACCACTGATGTCAGGAGACTAATGTTCCCATAATGCAGTACTTCTCAAATGATTTCTGTTACGCCCCCCGGAATAAGAAAACATCCCTCCCCCCCAGTCTCCACCATGACTATAAATAATATAAGTTGTCCATAAAATTGTTATAAGTTCACTTCTGCATAACATTGTATCCTTATTAACATTAAAGAAAACAAAAAAGAAAGAAATTTAGATCAACTTACAATAAAGAATCACTTTATTAATGTTTTTTGTCTGTAACAGAAAAAAATTTAAAGTGCATCACTTTGCTTGAAATTAACAAAACATAATCCTTATTTAATGTATAAACATTTTTTGACCAACTGCCATTTGATACTGAAAAATGAAATTATACAAAATCAATAATAATAAATAATTTCAAATTGATCAGAACACTAACTCAGGAGCACAATATATAAAATACTTTATAAAATAATTTGTGCTGATTTTTTTTTTTAATGATTATTTTTTGTGATCGTGTTTATTTTTGCAGCACTTGCATCATCCAGCATGACAGAGACCATGTCTACTGCTGCTCAGCTCCTCTGCTATGGTGTTTTTTGTTTTTTTTTGTTTTTTTGCACTGAGCAGTTTGGTACACCACCTTATATGATGCTAACGGTGCTCACTGGTTTACTGAAGCGACATTCACAAAGCGGGATGGTTGCTGGCAATATTCGGCACGTTTTCGTTGGAATAAACCTCAAGCGGCTTATCGGTGTGATTGGGTGACGCCTAATTTATTTGGCTTCATGCTGTCCACTGCCAACATTTTAAGACACACGGTCTTGCCTCGTCTTCCACCACAGTCACAGTGAAGCCAAGTAGTACATACACCTCGTCATATTTCCTTGTCTTAGCTTTCGAGTGGGGGGAAAAACCCTACATAGAGCTGCCATTATTCCATTATTCCATAATGGAATTATTCCATTATGGAATTGTTATTCCATTATTCTAGAGTCCTCAATAGTCCCTGTGCAAACTCTGACAATGAGAGCACCACTGCCACCTACTGTAGTGGCTGTACATTTCCACTTTATTTTAGTACAGGGGAAAAAAGCATGTTCCCCGCAGTCACACGCACCCCCCTGGCATCGCACTGCACCTCCTCCAGGGGGGGCGCACCCCACTATTTGAGGACTGCCATAATGCATTGCAGCATGTGTGTCTAGTGCATTACTTTAAAACTAAAACAAATATCTGATATTTTTACTTTGTAATATGACAGGCGTGATGTTAATTCCTATAACCTGTCCGTAAGTAGTTTGTTTAAAATTTTAACCGTAAGTCAAAACTGTCTGCCTGTGCAAGACTCCAGTGAAATGCCAGCAGGTGTGTATGGTATGAAGAGAAATTCTTTTTTTTTTTTTCCCCCTCCCTCTTTCTTTCTCTTTGGTAGTCAGCTCTCCTCTGCTGTCAGAGGATTGAGTTCTACCACTCATAGATGTCTGTCTGCTACAAAACATGTAACAGGCAGGCACTAACATCTTTAATTTCAGACTTTACAACTGTTTTTTACCTGTTAAGCTTTATTCACTATGCCTGCAAAAATATGTTAGTGGTCTAAAAGTTATCAGAACTAAATTTATTGGAAGCTAATTGGTCCGCTGATGGTTTTCAAAGTTATCTGAAAAGCTAATCTGCTAAGAAAAACGTTAGCGACAATAATTAGTGGTTAGCGGATTAGCGGAACTGTGCCCACCACTGGTTCTGTGCTTGCTGCGCCCTGTGCTCTATTCCAAGCTCGATTATTTATTTATTGTAAAGCTGCCTGGTAACTCACTTGCTGTTTACGCCTTCTGTTCTAATTACCACAGAGATGCTTATTTCTGTTTTGCATATTTGACAATTTTTTTTTATTTATTTATTGTTTTTTTTTTACATGACTGTTGTTTGTTTGGCCAAAGCAGTTGGCCCACCCACCATGCCGGTGTCACCAACCAAACTGTTCCCCTCTAAATATCGGTCTGCCCTGCCATCACTGCGCATGCGTTATTTCGGACCATCAGCAGCATCATTTCTGAGCATCAGCAGCCATCCACTGATTATCACCTCGTTTCTGCTTCAACCTGCCTCCAGTCATCATCTGTCTCAATGACAGATATCTGAAGCTTTTCTACAACAATCATTTCCACATAAATTCAGCATTATTTCAGAATAAAAGACGGGGAAATGATCAGAGCGCCGTAGCAGGTCAGACTCAGACGAGCTGCTGTGGTCCAAAATGATGCATGTGCAGTGAAGGCAGGGAAGACCAGTTTTTAGAGGGGACCGTTCGGTCTGCGACACATGTCTGCTTGAGGTATCTACCACAGAAAACACCTGAGGGAGTTCTTCCTAACCGCTGCTGCCTACGTGCTAGCTAAGGGTGGGGATGGTGAGGTTAGCCTTTAAATGGTAAATGGACGGCATTTATATAGCACTTTTCCATCTGCATCAGACGCTCAAAGTGCTTTACAATAATGCCTCACATTCACCCCGATGTCAGGGTGCTGCCATACAAGGCGCCCACTACACACCGGGAGCAACAGGGGATTAAAGACCTTGCCCAAGGGCCCTTAGTGATTTTCTAGTCAGGCGAGGATTTGAACCGAGGATCTTCTGATCTCCAGCCCACCGCCTTAACCACTAGACCATCACCTCACCCATCACCCCCCCTTTAGCCTTGCGAAGCGTCTTGGGGAGCCTTAAGTTGTGATTTGGTGCTGTATAAATAAATTGAGTTGAAGTCGGTGGATTGTTTTGTGTGCGACGCCGTCCACTAATGAATGTGTACTGACGTTTGTGGTTGCAGTGTGTCTGGCTGTGGCGGCAGTCAATCAGGCGGTGAAGGAGAACAGGCCCAAGCAGACTCTGCGGGTCCTCTCTCTACCAGAGATGGCGCTGCAGAGCGTCATTGCTGATCATGCTGAAGAGTATCAGAAGAAGTTAAGTCTCCTGCTCCAAGAGAAGATGCTCACAGGTAGAATTACTCCGAAAGCCTGCTAATTCAGAGACGCACCAAAGCTAATGTGCGTAATGTGGCCAGCACTGTGTAAGAGTCTCACCTGCCACACCGCTTTTCTCCTGAAATAATCTGATTCAGATGAAAAAATCAGGATTGTCACCTCAGGCAGAAACCAGGAGAGTGTAACTGTCCTCTGTTCAAATCAAGAACCAAAAGTGTTTCAGAGCAGGAGATCTTTGCTGTGCAAAGCGAAAGATAAATACTCTTACTTTGCCTGGTGAATAAATCAAACACAGCGGGTCAGAGCACTGCTTCACTGCTTCAAAGCACACCCGCTGCAGGGTCTGTAATCAGTGTAGAGAAATGATCATTTTCCCAACAGACCCTCAAAAACAACGGTCTCTCTGAAGGACCGATAAGGGAATCATTACGCAGAAATGCTCTTTATGTCGGTGAATGGAATCATTTCTTAACAATTCTCTAAAAGAACTGGTTCCCGATACCCAAACCTAGTCCTTCCTAAAAACACCAACTGCAGATCAGAGAGGATGAGAAGCAGGAAACTCCAGCAAAGCTTTCAAAGTTGATTTTGAAAAGAAGCTTGCTCATGGCCTGCAGAGGCGCTGTTGTACAGAACCGCTGTGAAACATACAGAAATTAAGGGATAGTTTCTTTTTTTACCCCCTCAGGACTTCTTTCACTCAGTCTTGGGCAAACGGGCATTCCATTCAGGTGTTTTAGTTTTGCGGTGGGGTGTGGATCAGCTCTAACAGTTTAAATTCTAGTTTACCTGTATTTATATACAGATTTTTTATTTTTTCTAGACTTCATTCCCAGGTAAGTGTGATGAAAACTGAAACTATATTTGAAAAAAATCCTCTTTCTGGAAAAAAAAAAAAAAAAATCAGTCACCAAAAAATGTTCCAAAAAGGTAGGTGTGTGTGTGTGTGTGTGTGCATTTTTTTTTTTTAACATTTGCAGGGGTAGTGTGGAAGGTCCCCAGTAGAGAGATGCATTGGGATTGGGTCCCACAGAACCCAATACAAATCTAGCGGGAGTAGACAGTCAGAACTTCTAGACACGGCAGGAATAGACATAACAAGGTGATGCAGTCAACAAAGGTGAATAGTGTAAAGCAGGAGTGCCCAAGTTCGGTCCTCGAGATCTACCTTCCTGACACTCTTAGTTGTCTCCCTGCTGAATCCAATGAAAGGCTCAAAAGCCTGCTAATGAGTCTTTCATTGGATTCAGGTGTGAGGTACACGGTCTGCTGCCTTCCACCCACTGAATCAGTGCAAAGGTCATTGCTATTGGTCTTTTTTGCGCTCAGTGCTCTGTCTGTGCGCCCTCTACCGCAGTAACCAGTAACCTGGTCTCGGTGCTCTGTCTGTGCGCCCTGCGCCGCAGTAACCAGTAACCTGGTCTCGGTGCTCTGTCTGTGCGCCCTGCGCCGCAGTAACCAGTAACCTGGTCTCGGTGCTCTGTCTGTGCGCCCTGCGCAGCAGTAACCAGTAACCGGTCTCGGTGCTCTGTCTGTGCGCCCTGCGCAGCAGTAACCAGTAACCTGGTCTCGGTGCTCTGTCTGTGCGCCCTGCGCCGCAGTAACCAGTAACCTGGTCTCGGTGCTCTGTCTGTGCGCCCTGCGCCGCAGTAACCAGTAACCTGGTCTCGGTGCTCTGTCTGTGCGCCCTGCGCAGCAGTAACCAGTAACCTGGTCTCGGTGCTCTGTCTGTGCGCCCTGCGCCGCAGTAACCAGTAACCTGGTCTCGGTGCTCTGTCTGTGCGCCCTGCGCCGCAGTAACCAGTAACCTGGTCTCGGTGCTCTGTCTGTGCGCCCTGCGCCGCAGTAACCAGTAACCTGGTCTCGGTGCTCTGTCTGTGCGCCCTGCGCCGCAGTAACCAGTAACCTGGTCTCGGTGCTCTGTCTGTGCGCCCTGCGCCGCAGTAACCAGTAACCTGGTCTCGGTGCTCTGTCTGTGCGCCCTGCACCGCAGTAACCAGTAACCTGGTCTCGGTGCTCTGTCTGTGCGCCCTGCACCGCAGTAACCAGTAACCTGGTCTCGGTGCTCTGTCTGTGCGCCCTGCACCGCAGTAACCAGCAACCTGGTCTCGGTGCTCTGTCTGGCTCTACTACAGGCAGCATAAACCAGACTGTGCCGTCAACCACCAGTAACCTGGTCTGAAGCCCCATGCCAAGGTTTGTTTTTGTTTTGTTTGCCCCCAGTTTATGGTGTACAGTATTTACATACACCTTGGCCATGTGTGCTCGTGATTTGTGCCATCTTTCTGCACACAATAAAGCCAAAAGTCCAGTAAATACCAAGTTGCACTTCACCTATCAAAGGCTATGACTTGACAATCTGATTGGTTTATTTCAACTCTCAAAACACGCCCATATTTTCCAGGATAAGTCACATTGGTCCAGAGATGCCTCTTTAAGAAGAGGAGAAAAAATCATGTATAAGTTGCCTAAGTCTCATTTTATCACTTCATGCGAGAAGAAGGAAGAAGGATTCAGTCGCTGTGTTAACTTATAATGTGCGCACTGTGTAAAGGAGCACAGCTAACAAGCTAATTAATGTCACTATAAGGGAACAAAATGTGAGTAAACTGCTTTCAGCCACTGAACAGACGATCATATGTGAGAGGAATGTACAACAAAATTTAAACTCCTTTTTAAAGTACACTTATAATATCAACTTGGCATTAATTTTCTTCTTGTTAAAGAGCTGTCATTGTACTTTAAAATAAGTCCAAATTAGGTTTCTTCCAAATACTGAGGGGAAAAAAAAAGTCCATCTTCATTCAAAAGTGGGGTCTTCCAGTAAAAAAACATGTTATGGTATTTCTTCAGTACAAAGGATGTCTTTTTTTTTTCTCTCTCTCTCTCTTTCTTTTGTGATCTTATTCTGGTGGTTCCAAAGTCTCTTTCCTGAAGAAAGGCATCTTGGGACAGATTTTACATCACATCTTATAAGCCCACGGTGTGGCGAGGGGAGCAGTCACCCCGTCACATCCCCCTCTCACGCCGGCTGAAGGCATGGCCCGGCGGGCCACCTTGTGGGTGGCCCCCTCCCTCTGGATGGGCTTCTCTCGTGAATCTTTCCAGCTACGGACCCGTCAGGACCCAGTTTTGTGATCAGAGGGCAGACAGAACTCAGTCAACTGTTTGGGACTTTTCCTCTTCCTCCTCTAACTGGATTATCAAACAGGTTTTTTTGAGCCACGTGTCCCTTGTGGATTACTTTCTATGTGGAACATTTCCCACAGAGACAGAATAAGTATTTAAATCAGCTCACAGCTGATTTCTCTGTTTACTGTTCACGTTGTTGCTCTGCTGTGGAAATGAACGTCTCTTTATTGCGCTGTAATGATGTGTGCACACACATACATGAACGCCTGTTCCTGTGCATTTTTACCGTGCACTTCTTTCTGCCATTAGACATTCTTTGCTATTTGTAAAGACATTTATTCATATATATTTGCTTGAAGTGAGCGTGACTGCTAACTGTATTTTATCTGGAGCTGACGTGAAGATAAGCTAAAAACAGTAAAGCCGTCACCATCGCCAGCACGTGACCCGACTTGGAGGAGTGCTGAAAGTAGTCAAGGGCTTTTAAGAAGTTTCCACCAGTTTTTTTTTTTTTTTTTTTTTTTTTTTTGAAAAAGCAGTTTAATGGTGCCTTTCTTAGTCCAAGTGTAAAGAAAATTTGTGGTCATGAATTGTGATTTTTCTGTATGTAAGTTGCAGAACCTCTCATAGTAAAAAAACAAAAAAAACAAAAAAAACCAACAACAGGCCTCAGGGCCTATACAGGACTCACGTCTTGTTGAGGTTTGATCAGTGAGCACATCTGAAAACGTTAAAATCTGCTCGTCCAATAGCAGCCTGGAAATGCAGGAAACCGCTGTTAATCCTTTAATAGTCACATGATGGGGAAATTCCCATTGTTACAGCAGCACAGGGACAGTCACAGAACAACAGTGCATGAACTGAATTTGCTGGTTGTAAATGACTTTAGGTTGATAAACACTGCAATATGTCAGTTAGAACATAATATTTGTCCATCTGTGAAGAATCAGGTCAATTGTAAGTTTCATCGGATTTAATCTGTGTGTGGTTTCTGCAAAATACAGATAAAATAAATAACAAAATAAAACAAATGTATAATCTCTCATTATGCTGTGGTATATTAGCAACAGCAATTAGTATTTGAATCTATAATGCAGTTTATAAGTAATCAAAGTAATAATGTTATTCCATGTATTTAAATTGCTTCAGTACACAGAAATAGATCTTCCCATTTGATAACTTACTTGCTAATGCACGCACAGACAGACATTCTTGTTGTGAAAGTGTAGGTACACGGACCCAGAACAGGGGGCGCAAATGAACGGACAATGGAGGAAGTCAAATCACAAAGCTTTACTGTTGTGAACACGCACAACAAACACAACAGATTACAATTATAGCAGTAAGCCGAATTCCAAGGGTGTCGTGTGGGCAGGCTCGACGATAGGAGACGTCTGTCCGAGTCGAACCGGAACCATCCGATTTCCTCTGCCACCGAACCCCGGGAATACTGGAGCCGCCAAGTCCCGAACTCCCAGGTGGCCACTGCCTCCGCTCGTCGGATCCGGTACTGCTGGCAAGGAACAGAAACAGTCAGGTGTGGGTGCGGCCGCACCCAGCAACACACAGGGTGGAAACACCACCTCCACCTCTACTCAAAAACAGCACTGTAGGATTGGAATGTGAGTACTTATCCAACCACGTCCAATACGGTCTTCAGCTGACCTAAGCACAAGCAACAAAGTATTACTTCTCTGAATAACACAACTGGCTGAGTTCGTTACCTCCTTAGTAGAGCGATATCTCGGCAATGAGGTGGAGATGCCGTCCTGCTGATATACCTCCCTGGTGATTGATATCAGCTGTCTCAGGTGATGGGTGACAGCTGTCACCCTGGCTACTCCTGTGAGGCGGCAGCGCCCTCCGATGTCTGGAGCCCGCACTCCAGGCAGGGCGCCCTCTGGTGGTGGTGGGCCAGCAGTACCTCCTCTTCAGCGGCCCACACAACAATTCTGCTGAGTTTTCTGAGGAGAAACAGTAACACTGGACCACTTCTTCTTCACTTTACTAACGTGGGTCCTAGAGGAGTTATTTTAGGTTGCCGGGAACATGCCTGAACAGAATTCACCACTAGGGGGCGCATAGGCACAACAAACAGAATAAACTGGCCGTTTTAACAGCTGCCCCCCAAATCTATGGAAGTCGATTTGCGTCCATTTAAGCCAGTTGAGGATCTTCTTCCTCACGAGGAAAGGTAGGCAACTTGATAAGGCGAGCGAAAGGTCTAACATAGGTTTTGTCCTTAACTTGAACTTCTGCAGCATGAACCTTGTTATCACTTCCCTGTAAGATGGTCTTGACAGTCCCAACCAGCCACAATGCTCTCGGAGATTGTGGCTCTACCAACATGACCACAGTTCCCAACTTAAGATCATCCGTATCCTCTATCTACTTGTGACGCGTCTGCAGAGCAGGTAGATAGTTCTGCGTGAAACATCTCCAAAACTGATCACTTAGGATCTGACTGTGTCTCCACCGTTTTTTGCTGAGGAGATCAGATTCAGGGTACACTACTTGTGACAAAGCTGAGTCATGCCGCCCCATTAAGAGAGTGTTCGGAGTAATGGGGTCTGGGTCCGCCACATCAGAGGATGCATAACCTAGAGGTTTGGAATTCAAGATTCCCTCTATCTCTACTAACACTGTCCTCAGTACTTCTTCAGAGACAACTTGGACTCCCAGGATGGTGCGTAGAGCAGATTTGACTGATCTTATCTCCCTTTCCTGTGCTCCTCCAAAATGTGGGGCTTTAGGAGGGTTAAAGTGGAAATCAGTCTGCTGGGAGGCCAACTTTGTTTTTAGTGGAGGGACTAGTTCACCAAAGGCTTGCTCTAGTTCAGCATTACCTCCCTTAAAATTAGTCCCCTGGTCAGAAAAACTTTGTGAGGTTTGCCTCCTCTGGCTATCAGCCGGTGCATGGACATCAAGAAGGCATCACTGTCAAGGCTGCAGATGTGGTCAATGTACACAGCTCTTGTTGTCAAGCATTTATACAGAATGCCTCAACGTTTTTCAACTCTTCTGCCCACCTTGACCTCTAGGGGGCCAAAACAATCCATCCCAGTGGAGTAGAATGCTGGATGGAGCAGTCTGAGGTGGGTTGGAGGTAAATCTGCCATTTTTGGGACCTCTGGCTTTGCTCTCCATTTCTGGCATTCTGCACACCCATGCTGGAACTTGTAGATCACTTGTCGGCCTTTCAGAATCCAATAACGCCTGCTGGATCAAGTACAATCTGATGAAGAGTATCAAGACTCAGGTCACAGTGGCAGTGATGACCACCAACTTGTAGCAGTTCATTTTCTTCGTCCCACTCGGTGATAGCTTCAGCAGCTGACTATCAGATCGCCCAGGTTTCCCAGCCTTTAGGTGCTCTACTTCAATGGGGAAACTGTCACTTTGTGCCCATTTAAAAAGAATTAGTTCAGCCTGCCTGAATTCTTCTGCTGAAGGGCTGTAGTCCTCATTTGCCACCCCATGAAGGCTACGGGCGGTGGTTTCCAGCAGGTCTTGGAAATGGTTGAACTGCTGCAGATCAGGTAGAGGTGTGACTGTGGTGTCTGAAATCTGGCCACAGAATACAGATTTTCGCATCTCTGCAGTAGTGTAGCTCATCGTGTTTTCAGGTTTGACTGGCCACTGTGGATGCAGTCTCAGAAATTCTGGTCCTTGACTCCAGTGGATATTCTCTTTAAGGTAAGTTAAAGTCTTTCCTCGCATGATGTCATCTGCAGGTTTATTCTGGGAGTCAGCATAGCGCCAGGAGTTTGGATGGGTGAGCTCCTGTATTTCAGAAACACCTTGTACTTACAGGACTCAGACTGCAACCACGTAAGAACTGTTGTAGAGTCGGTCCAGTAGATGTCCTCCTGGATTTTGACAGTGAGCTCCCTTTTCAGAACTGCAACAAGCTGAGCTCCACTGAGAGCAGCACAGAACTCTAATCTGGGCATGGAGAGCTTTGGGTGCTGCTAGAAAGGACACCTGAACACTCTTTTCATCAGAACTGGAACATAGGTAAGCTACCGATCCATAAGCTTGCTCTGAAGCATCGCTGAAGATGTGAACTGTTCTGCTGCAGGTGAACGGGTTGATCTTGGAGTTAGTGTAACATTGTGGAATGGAGATTTCAGTGAGTTGTGAGAGCTCATTCTGCCAGGTATTCCATGGTTTAATTAAGTCCTCTGGCAAATTAGGGTCATCCCACTCTTGCCCTTTCATCCAAAGTTTCTGCACTAATACCTTGGCTCTTGTGATGTACGGGCTGATGAATCCCAATGGGTCAAATTGACTGGCGAGCACTTTGTATATGACTCTCATGGTCGGTTGCTCTCTGATTGATAGGGCTGGCTTGTAGCTCAGCGTATCAGAACGGCAATGCCACATCAACCCTAAGGCCAACTCTTGGGGGTCATGGCTGCTTTGGGTCAGCCATAATTTGGTGCTGTCTGAAGTGCATTCAGGTGGTAGGTGACTGATCACCTAAATATGTCCACATAAAAACAACGTTCAACTGCTATGCGTGTGTCTTCCTTAGACTGACTGGGATTTTTCACATGAGTTTGTCGAGTAATCATTGCGCAGCAGGGGCTTGAGGTTGTTCCAAATGGTAGTACTAACCACTGGTAGACTGCAGGAGGCTCCGCCAGAGAAACCTCAGGTACGGCAGGTCCTCCGGTAAGAGACGTACCTGGTGAAACATACCTTTCACATCACTACTAATGGCAACTGCATTCTCTCTGAATTGCAACAAAACTAAAAGAGTTGAGCCGAGTGTAGGGCCAGGAAGTAGATGTTTGTTTAATGGTAATCCTTTGCAGTTGAATGAACAAATCAAATCAACTTTATTTATAAAGCTCTTTAAAAAAAAACAGCTACAGCTGAAACAAAGTGCTGTATACGAGGGGACATAAAAAGCAACAAACCACAAATACAAACCACAAGTACAAATAACAAAAAACAAGCCCAAAAAATTAACATTGAAACAAGTAAAATCAGTTAAAACAACCAAAACAGATTGAGATCTCATTCCGGGTTAAAAGCCAGTGCATAAACGTGGGTTTTAAGATTGGTTTTAAAAACAGAAAGAGAAGAGGCCTGCCTGATGTGGAGCGGTAGATAGTTCCACATCTTTGGAGCCACAACAGAAAAAGCTCGGTCCCCTCTAAGCATACGCTTGCACCTTGGCACAATTACAGACAATACGATTCTTTGCATTGTGGGTAACCATGTGGTGGGGGATGTACCATCCTGGACTTGCATTGGCTTCAGCAGGTGAAATCCTCTTCACATATCCCGAGTCAAGAAGCTTGTGTATTTCAGCTTTGTAGGCTTCAGTTCTGACAGAATCATTTGCTAGTCATTTCTCTGTACCCCGTAGGTGGGGGAATACAGCCTCTTTTGGCGCCTCAAGCTGAGGTAAGTTCTTTTTCCACAACAAGGGTGTTGCATACCTTTTGACGCCCTCCACTTCTACCCACAATGTTTTCTCCTCCAGTGTCTTGAGTGCTTCAGAGTCCACCCGTGACCTTGTAACAACCTTCTCACTCAGGTACGGCAAAATGTCCAACTGCCATAAACGTTCAACGTGAATAAAGCGGACAGCTTGTGGCAGGGGGATGGGTGTGAATAAGCACTGTGCAGTAGGAAGGGAATGCTTTAAAAACTTTGACGGTCCAGCCCATTGGTGTCTTTACAGCTGCAGGACCATCTGGAGGCCCCCGACAAACTGGCTCTGGTAGAAGGGTAAGGTGTGGATGGTTGGACCCTATCAGTAGCAGTGGCTGTGCATGTTCTATAGTAGGGATTGGGAGGTCTTTGAGGTACTGATATTTTCTCTTGAGGTCTGCTCCTGGGTAGGTATGACTTCCCAATGCTAGCTCCTTAGCAGTAAAGGCGTGCTGGATCTTGTACTCCTGATTAGGGTGAAGAGCAGAAGAAAGTGAAAATGACACAGAGGCACCATGAACAATACAGATGTCTTGCTGTACAGTACGTAAGTGTAAGTCCTCTGGGCTTCCGTGGAGGCCTAGTGCCCGTGCTGCTTCATGAAGTAGGATGGTACGCTTGGATCCATCGTCAAGCACAGCATAGGTGTCAACAGATGCGTCTCCATGTCTCAGGACGACTCGAATAACTTTAAGAAGCTCTTTGTTGCTAGTCATGTACAATGTCTTAGTAGTAGAATTGCAGGGGTGCTTTCTGCAGCAACAGGACCACTGGATGCAGGAGTAGAGTCATGATTTGTGTTTACCTCATGTAAGATCTCGAGATGTCTCCCTTTGCATTTTTTACACTTAGCCTTTAAGGTACATTGTGATGATAAATGGTCTCGTCCACATTTCCAACATTTCTTGTTTGAACGAATCCAGTTGTCTATTTGCTCCTTTGAGAGGATTTTGAAGTTGCATTGGTTAAAGAAATGCTGTGTTGTGTTGCAGAAGGGGCAGAATCTAATTGGTTCTCTTGTGCTCTCCTGAACTTCCCGGTTGAATGATTGCCTGTCCGTTTGTTTCTGTTCACTCCCATGAAGTACAAAGGTGCCTTTGAGTCTGAATACTCGTCCCTGTTCTTTTCTGGTGATAGGGCGCTCTTTGTTGGTACCTCCATCTGTAAATGGACCTGTCCTTCAGCTTGGTAGTACGGTGCACTGTAATGATGATACCTTGAAGATTCATGATGGGGGTGACCTGAATATTCATGTTAGTAACTTTAATCCGCACAAAAGTGAATCACGACTCATATTCAGGGATGAAAGTGGTGAAAAACAAAAAAAGCTGAAACCCAAAATTACCCCCCAACACCACCTGCCCAAAAATGTTTGAATGTTGGGTGAGGAAAAAAAAATACAACTTTCCTTATTCAAATTCATTCCAGTAGTATTCTGCTCTTACTTGGATGCAGCAGTTTTCTAGTTTGGCAGATAGTTATGGAGGAAATCACTGAAGAAATTAATAAACTGAAAATATGGTTTGACCGAAACAAACTGTCATTAAACTTAAATAAGACAGGGATGAAATGGAGGTGTAAGAGTCACTAGGTGTTCACAGGAAACATTTATTTCTGTATGTATTTATTTATTTATGTTAGTTGCTATTATATATTTTCTGTTGTGTTTCTAATCAGGTTCTTTTTGTCTCTTTCTCTAAAATTGTATATAATAATCATTAGATTATTAATATAGAAGCAAAAATAAATTTAAGGAATATTACAATTTGAAAACAAATGCACCCGAACGTGATGACGGCTGCAATTGCTAAATGCTAACTTTTAACATTGAAAATGCCATAGATATGCTAACATGTTAGCATCGCTCCCGTTTTTAAGTTATAAAATACATCTATCAACTGTTTCAGAAGACCATAACAGGTCGGTTTAACATAGAAAAGGTAAATAATACTCACAGACGTCTGCTCTTTAGGGTTTTAACAGGGGGAAATTAAGCGAAAGAAAGAAATAAACGAAGCAATCGACCGAAGCATTGCTTCAATCTGCGAACCACGCTTCGATTGGTTCAAGGTTCAAAGCAAAGCCGCACTGCAGAAAAGTTGATTAAGGACCCGCTGCAGGGTCTGTAATCAATGTAGAGAAATTATCATTTTCTGACAAACACCTGCCAAAACAACGGCCACTCTGAAGGACCGATAACAGAATCGTTAAGCACAAAGCTTATTGATGTCAGTGGATCGAATCATTTCTTAACGATAATCGAAAGGAACCGGTTCTCGATACCCATCCCTAGTCCCGATCCAATCACATGATCGGAAATCGGGCCCGATCACGTGGTTTCAGACTTGATCAAAATCGGACGTTGCATCCCGATCAGGAATCTGATATAGATCTTATCCTCATTATTTTGATCAGCACTATTTCAAGCTCATTATTGCAGATTAATGGGTCTTTCACGCGTCAGAGGCGTCAAGAATCGGTGTAAAAAGCATTATTTTCAATGAGACGCGTTGCTTTTTAGAGGTGTCAGCGTCGCGTCAAAAGCTGAGCTAAAGCGACGCTTCTGACTGGAGCGTGCATTGCCGCTTGTCGGCAGGCTGACTCGGTCAAAGTTCAACCCAATTTTTATTTTTTATTGAACAAAAGAAAAAACAAGTTCAACCCAATCCAACTTTCGACGCTCTGAGCTGTGACGTAGCTTCGTGCTGTCCAATACGAATGACGCGTCGGGCCAAAACACCGAAGACTAGTGGCAGAAACCACTGATCTGTACAAAACAGATCGGTGCAGAAACCACTGATCTGCTCATTTATAGAGCAGTTTTCTGAAGAAAAATCCTTGGAAATGTTTTTTGTTGTTTGTTACCTCAAAATTTCTGATTACTGTTTACAAAAGTTTAGAACACTTGTAATTAAATTTGTTAAATCAATAAATGGTTCTTTAGAAACCTTTCATCTGTAAATTAAAACCACCTGTTATTTCAGATTAGATAATTTCTTGTTTCTTTGTTTTACACAATGAGGAAGACCGAGTCGAAATGCGTCTGTGCTCCTGATCGTGTTGCCTTGCCGTGAGTCATTAAAACCTTTATTAAGAAGGACACTTGAGTGTTGCTGGCTTTATTTTTATATTGACTTGATTTTTGAGCCATGCACCTCCACTCCTGGTCCCTGTGAGTGCTCGTTTTTCCTCTGCTATAATTTCTTGTTTAACATAAGGAACGGACATTTAGTTTTAGACAAATAAAATAACATGGAAATTTGTACATTTTTTAAGTCTGATAGGCTATTACTTGATTCAAGCTACCTCAAGTAGAAGTGCACTGTTTAAGTGATCAATAATAAAATAAGGTGATTAAAATGAAAATATTGTATATTTAGCATTTGTCATTGTTCATTCAGTTTTTTTAAAGTATTGGCTCAGGACTCGGTATCGGCAGATACTCAAAATCAGATGACTCAGAATCGGATCGGGGCCAAAAAACCTGATCAGGACATCCCTGGTTATCATATCTAGTAGTCTCTTGTTGACGGTGTTGATTCAGAGACTCATACTGACGACCTGGAGACTTGTGATGGCGGCGTGGACTCTGAGACTCATGCTGACTGCCTGGAGACTTCTGGCGGCGACGTGGACTCTGAGACTCATACTGACAATGTAGAGACTTCCTTCAGATCCTTCTTACATACTGTAGGGGGACTGTTGTCTACTTCTCCTCCAGTTGCTATGCAGGGAGAAACCCTATCCTCAGGTGGCTGATCTGCTGGAGAGGATAGTCCATTTACTGACTGTACCTCCTCATGCGTCTCCTCTTCTTCCTCATTACTTTCAACTCTGACCTCATAGTCTTTTAGGTAAGGTGGAGGATGTGTTGAGCGATGAGGTCTGGCTGATTCATCTTGAGTGATCTGCAGTATTTTATCATCCGGCTCAAAGGACCATGAACTGAATTTGCTGGTTGTAAATTACTTTAGGTTGACGAACACTGCAGTATGTCAATTAGAACATAATATTTGTCCATCTGTGAAGAATCAGGTCAATTGTAAGTTTCATCGGATTTAATCTGTGTGTGGTTTCTGCAAAATACAGATAAAATAACTGAATAACTAACAAAATAAAACAAACGTATAATCTCTCATTATGCTGTGGTATATTAGCAACAGCAATTAGCATTTGAATCTGTAATGCAGTTTACAAGTAATCAAAGTAATAATGTTATACCATATATTGAAATTGCTTCAATACACAGAAATACATGTTCACATTTGATAACTTACTTTCTAATGCACGTACAGACAGACATTCTGCTGAGTTTTCTGAGGAGAAACAGTAACACTGGACCACTTCTTCTTCACTTTACTAACGTGGGTCCTTGAGGAGTTATTTTAGGTGGCCAGGAACATGCCTGAACAGAATACGCCACTAGGGGGCGCATAAACACAACAAATGGAATAAACTGGCCGTTTTAACAGTGCACGTATTCTTTCTTTATTTTAAACTGTCATGCGTGTGGCTTCTCTTCATTGTGTCTCCAGGTGTGGCGCTGCTGAGGAACGTGTTTTATGTCAAAGTGCTGCCCTGCATTCACATCACGCTCACACTGATCATCTCTGCGTGTTCTTCTGCTGTCGTTCTCTTTCTTGCTGGTATTGCCGTGTCCATTGAGCCTTCAGGTCTCTGCTGCATGATTCTGTTTGGTTTTGAAAGATGGTGGAAATTAATTTAATACAAGTAAACACATAATGTCTAGCCTTTTTTTTCCCATATACCTTTGAGAAAACTGGAGTTGAAGAAGCTGTAGAATTGGTGATGGAACAGTCAAAAGTTGCCATGTGCAGTTTCTCCAGTCACAGCCAAAGAAACCTGTAACTCCTTCAGAGATGTCTTGGTGATTTCCCTCACCAATCTCCTTGCGTGGCCGCTCAGTTTTGAGAAGTGCCTCCTGCAGACAGATTTGCAGTACTGCTTGTATTCCTGAATGACTGATTTGAAATGTTTATCCCCTAAAGAAAACTGTCCTGTCTATCGGCCGCGGGAGCTGTTGGTGCCCGTGCTTATCTTCAGGTTCTGTGAGGCCATGACTCCCCCTGGACAGGATGCTCTCCTGACACGTTACTTCCCCAACAGTGGAACAGAGACACTGAACACTAGTGGCACCACTAGTCTCCAGTGGAACAGAGACGCTGAACAGCTGAACAGAGATGATGCAGATGGACTTGTCTAAGGACACAGATGGGTAGCATGAGCTCGGGTCTAAATATAGGCAGGTCAGCTCCTGATCCACTTGGCTAATTGCTATATGTAGCAGTGATTAAAAATGGGCTCTGAAGGAGGAACTGCGCACAAAAATGTCTTCGTCCTAAATACTGAATATGATGTTTTTGGTTAGAAGATGAAAGTGAGGATCTGGATTCTTTAACTCAACTGCCAACATGACAAAATTGTCCAAATACTTATGGGTCTGTGATGTTTCATTCGTATTAATGTGACTTATCCGTTCTGGTGCACCTGCTCACTGTTTCTTAGGAGACAACAGGAGTCCGTGGGTTCGAGTCCGACTGGACGATGGGGTGAGTTACTTCTTCCACCTGAGCAGGCTGGAGGGCAGCTGGGACAAACCGCAATCTTTCATCCACAACAGTGTGTTCCTGGACTACTGTGAGATCCAGGTCAGAGGTCAAGGTTCATCGAGAGACCGCCCCTTTTACGATGCCATATGACACACAGTGTGATGTGGCTCCCCCTGCAGGCGGTGGTTGACAGTGTGTCAGACTCGTACAGTCGCAGTGTTCTGTGGCGGCGCAGCGAAGCCCTCGTCATTCGCCTTCAGGCTTGCTGTCGAGGTTTCTTGGTCAGAAGGAATCTAGAGGCTCAACGGCGTTTTCTGCGCATCCACACGCCTGCTGCCATCATCATCCAGGTGAGGTCTGCGCCCCCAGGGGACACATGCTCACAGTGTGTCCGATCAGTGAGCGCATAGTGCAAGTTATGTACATGTTGTGTGTCTGCAGTCACATTGGAGGAGGTTTGTCCAGCAGAGGGTGTACAGACGCCGGCTGCAGTTTCTGTACCAGAACTGGAGATCAGTGCTGAAGGTGAGAACTGTAAATGTAGATTAGATTAGATGGGACTTTTTTAATCCCTTGGGAAGACTCCCTCAGGGAAATTCAGGTTCCAGCAGCGTTGTATAGCAGCACACAGGGTAAGAAACACACAGAGTATTAAAAGTGGGGAAAAAAACTATTTGCAAATATAAATACCAGACATACTGATCAGTACTGGTTTACTGGCTCCTACTGTTGCTCTCCTTCCTGTCCTCTGTCTTCCTGTTACTCCTCCTCCCTTGAGTGAGGAGTTGTACAGTCTGATAGTCTGAGGGACAAAGGACTTTTTCAGTCTGCTGGTCCTGCACTTGGGAAGGAGCAGTCTGTGGCTGAAGAGGCTCCTCTGGTTACTGCTGATGGTGTGCAGAGGCTGACTGGCATCGTCCATAGGGATGGGTATCGAGAACTGGTTCCTTTCGGGTATCGTTAAGAAATGATTCGATCCACCGACATCAATAAGCTTTTTGCTTAACAATTCTGTTAGCTTGGGACTCCGACGAGAGCAGTCGCATCTCTTCCACTCTCCCTTATCTCTCTGCTTTTAACCTTCAAGTCCCTACTTCACCAGACTTGTGAATTCCTCAAAACTATATTGGATTCTGGATCTATTGGACTACTATTGGATTAACCATGGAATTGATCAGCTGGTCTCTGAACGCTATTGACACGATTTTTTCTACAAGAAGGTCAGGACCGAGGGATCCTACCTGCCCACTTGGAACGTATCCTGCGGGCTATGTCCTCAACTCCTGGAGTTCCTGGCGTGTGGCATGCTTGGCGCCTTTCTCTGTGGAGGACGTCGAGGACCTATTCATTTTTGGTCTTATGGTAGCAGGGCTGGTACTTTTTGGCTTATGTGCTCCCCTGATCTACCGGAAAATTGGCAAGACGGCGGCATCAAGAACCACGGCCCCTCGCTTCTCCGTCATGATTAACGAGGTCGGCAAGGCAGTGCATTCTCAGACTGCGTTGACTCTTGAACTCACATGCAAATTGGATGACACCTTGGAGCTGATGCGTGCCTTGCAGTTGAAGCTGAAGGTTTCGGAGGCCAGTAAATATTCTTAATTCAAAATTAGGAATATTCTTAATTCATAATTGGGATTTGGCTGAGTGAGTGGAACTGTAAAAAGTGTTTTTCACTGCTTGGCTGCAACACTACAGGCATCAAGGTCAATTGCCCACTGTTTTTCCTCCAGAGGAATTTATCCAGGCTCTGGTGAGATTATTTGGCTCCATTCTTATCTCAACCCACAAGGACAATAAACTGACAGACTTACACATGGACTGAAGCATGCTCCAGCCTCTCCTCTTATCGCTCTTCCTGCCCCTCCCTCCCTGCAGCAGGCCTCGTCCTCTCAAGCTGGCCTAGTTGCAGCGGCTACAAACACACTCACATCGCCTCAATTGGGAAACGGACTGTTTCAAGTTTAGTGCACATAAACAATGTCAAATGTATATGTGTTGTCCTAATTCTGATGTGTGCCATTATTACGGTAAACAAGTAATAATTGTAGATCAATTGCTGTTGTATGTGGAATGTGTGTGCGGACATCTCGTTGTAATGACAATGATAATAAAAGCTGTCTGTCTGTCTGTCTGTCTGTTATCGGTCCTTCAGAGTGACCGTTGTTTTTGGGGATGTTTGTCAGGAAAATGATCATTTCTCTACATTGATTACAGACCCTGCAGCAGGTCCGTAATCAAGTTTTCTGCAGCGCGGCTTTGCTTTGAACCTTGAACCAATTGAAGCAGTGGTTCGCAGATTGAAGCAATGTTGCTTCGTTTATTCTTTCTTTCTTTCGCTTAATTTTCCCCGCTAAAACCCCAAAGAGCATACGTCTGTGAGTATTATTTACCTTTTCTATGTTAAACCGACCTGTTATGGTCTTCTGAAACAGTTGATAGATGTATTTTATAACAAAAACGGGACCGATGCTAACATGTTAGCATGTCTTTGGCGTTTTCAATGTTAAAAGTTAGCATTTAGCAGTTGCAGCTGTCATCACGTTCGGGTGCATTTGTTTTCAAATTGTAATATTTCTTAAATTTATTTTTGTTTATATATTAATAATCTAATGATTATTATATACAATATATACTTACTATATACAATTTTAGAGAAAGAGACAAAAAGAACCTGAATAGAAACACAACAGAAAATATAAAACCAACTAACAATGAAAATAAATAGATATAGAAATAAATAAGTGTTTCCTGTGAACACCTAGTGACTCTTACACCTCCATTTCATCCCTGTCTTATTTAAGTTTAATGACAGTTTGTTTCGGTCAGACCATATTTTCAATGTGTTAATTTCTTCAGTGATTTCCTCCAGAACTATCTGCCAAACTAGAAAACTGCTGCATCCTAGTAAGAGCAGAATACTACTGGAATGAATCTGAATAAGGAAAGTTGTTTTTTTTTTCTCACTAAATGGATGCTGCACTCACTGCAGTTTATTGTCTGGAATAGTCCCAGATTGCATTTCAGAGCTTCTAGAATTCAAACATTTTCTCGCAGGTGGTGTTGGGGGGTAATTTTGGGTTTCAGCTTTTTTTGTTTTTCACCACTTTGATCCCTGAATATGTCAATTGTGAGTCACTTTTGTGCGGATTAAAGTTACTAACGGGGACTCGTGTCTTGTTGGGAGAAAGAAACGAGAATCGTCCTCCGTTCTGTTCTCACAGCTCCAGACGCTGCGCGGCTCTCTGACGAGTCAAGTTAGAATGATATAATCCAGTCGGAATGAATAACTTCAAAGCGAAACACCATTTTGTTTATTTTTATTTATGTCCAGAGATCAAGGATACAGTGACCAATTTCATATTTATTTACTTTAAGACTCAATGAAATACATAGAAAACCTGTAAAGCCTACTTTTAGTACAAAATTCACAAGGTATCGATAAGGGAATTGATAAGGAATCGGATCGATAAGCAGAATCGATAATGACATCTGTTATGTGGGCCGCTGAAGAGGAGGTACTGCTGGCCCACCACCACCAGAGGGCACCCTGCTTGGAGTGCGGGCTCCAAGCACGAGAGGGCGCCGGACCCTGAAGAAGTGACAGCTGTCATTCATCCCCTGCACCAGCTGTCACTCGTTCATCATCATCATCACCATCTTAAAAGCCGGATCGTGACTCCACCTCCTCGCCGAGAAATCGACTACCGTGAGGTAATTTTCTCTGCTGACTTAAACTTTGAGTATTAGTCTGATTTCTGTTGCAGCCGGTATCCTGTGGTGTTCACCCTTATCTGGGAAGTGGCGTAGAGCGTGACGACGACAACCGCGCTACAGATAAGTGGTCACACTAGGAGCTGCACGAGTGTGTGATTCGGAGGTGGAGGTTCTCCTCCTAACTGTGCACAGACTGTAGACCACTGAGTGTAAGGATTTACACTCATTCATCTTTTTTTCTGCTTTCTGCCAGCAGTACCAGGGTCGACAGCCGAAGACAGAGGTCACCTGGGGATTCGGGACTTGGCGGCTCCGGTGTTCTTCAGACCGTTGGTGGTGGAGGCCGTGTGGGACGCGGTCTCTCTCTCGTAGGGGTCTTCTATCTTCGAGCCTGCCCACACGTCACCTGGTGTTCATTGACTTTGCAATTTCTGTACATTTAGTTGTGTATTGTCACAACAGTAAATTGTTACCTTTTGGCTTACTCATTGTCCGTTCATTTGCGCCCCCTGTTGTGGGTCCGTGCTACGACACCTTCCCAACAACATCGATATTGATAAAATCTTATCAGTACCTATCCCTAATCGTCCATAATGTCCAGCAGTTTATCCAGTGTTCTCTCCTCTGCCACCGTCACCAGAGAGTCCAGCTTCATGCCAACTACAGAGGCAGCCCGCCTGATCAGTTTGTCCATCCTAGACATGTCCTTCGTGGATGTGCTGCAGTGTGTTTCTTATTAATCCTTTGGAGTTGTTTGATGTGGATATGCGTCAAAGTCCTGTGACCAAATTAAGTGGTCCTCCCATCAAATTCCCCACACTTTGAGTTTCAGTTTGAATGTTTGTTGAAAGTGCAGACTTCAACCTATATACCAGTTTTTAAATGTTGTTGACAGACCCAGTAAAACTTGAATAATGACAAATAATTTTCAGAAGGTTTTTCCTGATTTATTATGGAAATGTGTGTGGAGTGGTTATTCTGTACTGCACTCTTCTGTGTGCAAATGGGACTTCTCTCCCTCTTTTGTCTTCTCTTTGGGCTTGTAATTCTGCAGGAATTACAAGGGGAAGGAATACGTCACTTTCCCTTTATTATCATTTGGTGTTAAACACACATTCTAAACCAAACCAAAATTGTTTATAAACCCATGTATTTGGTTGTGGAAGCGCTGCATTCAGCGCACGCGTCTTTCCTCATTCATCTTTCTGTGGCCTTGGGGGGGGGGGGGGGGCTTCCCTTTTATCATTGGTGGAAAAACCCATGATGTAAAACCAATCAAAACCACTGATTCCAAGTGGATTTTTTTTTTTTTGAGTGCCACAAATCCTATTCTCAAATTTTTGTACATTTTTCACAAAACCTCCAACCGTGCTGTTTCTTTTTCCTACCTACATCAAGTAAATGAGGTTTCACAATAAAAGCTTAGTTTGTCCAAAGGTTTGTTTAATCCATAGAATCAGCATTAGTTGTATAAGAAAATGAGAGGCATAGAGGCATAGAGTCCAGTCTTTCACAAGAACCTATAGCTTATAACAGTGTTTATTTTTGCTGTTTAGTTACTATTTGGCCACTAGGAGGCAGCCTACAGCCAAAATGGCTTGCCACTTTGCACTCAAACTTACAGAGGCTTATGGGAGCAAATTCTGCAAGTTTCATGAAAATCGGAGGAAGTTGCCAATTTATCATATTTGGCCTCTTTGTAAAGTAGTCCAACAAAGTGTCAATACCAAAACCAGCCACAAAACTCTCTTTACAACTGAAACTACAGATGCTGAGTGACAATATGAGTCTTATTTCATCAGCTTTGACTTAGGGTGCATGGAGAATTAACGAAAAGTGGTAATGTCGCATTTTGGCAGCAAAAAGCACCCCTATACTTGTGCGCTCAAAGTCAGCCGCCAAATTTTTAATCAAAATCACAATAAGAGATCCTAATCTATTATTACATGCATAAAAGACCTTGTCTTAATTAGGGTGCAGGCCACACCTCCCTTGTGAAAATGTGCACAATTACAAAAAATGGTGATTTGCAGCACCACCTATGGGCTGCCCCCTGAGTCATTCGGTCACAGAGCTTTCTCTTATCGTGCCCCTGTTCTGTGGAATGATCTCCCTGCAGCAATAAAACAGTCAGATTCTGTGGAGACTTTCAAGTCCAGACTTAAGATGCACTTATTTTCCCTTTCATATGGCTAGCATACTGGCATAGTATGTTACTATGCTGTTTACTCTTTTAAATTCATTTTCTTAATAAACGGAGCATGCCACGGCCTCAACTTTACCTAAATTCTGGGTCTTTTAGTGAAGCTTCGGGCTAGTGGCTGGCGATCACCTTAGTATTTCCTGTTTTTCTTGTTGATTTACTACTGATGAATTATACTGTATTTGTTGTCTTTCTGATGCCTGATTCTGCGTCTCCTCTCTCTCTCTCTCTCACTCTCTCTCTCTCTCTGTCTCTCTCTCTCTGTGTGTGTGTGTGTATATTTGTAGACACCCCCCACCCTTTGTGGGGGGTGTCTACCTGACTTCCTGTGTTCTCTGCCCCTGGAGCTTGCTTAGTGCTGCAGCAGTGTGTGTCTCCACCCTGCTGTGCTCCAAGACTCGGCACTGGAGCAGAAGGAAGGAGAAGCGTGCGGTCCAATCCATCTGTGCACAGATCGGTGAATCTAACTGCTCTCGTTCGTCCAGACCACAACATCTTCATGCAGTTAAAAAAGAAAGAAAAGAGATGACCCACTGCTCCAAGACGCCTGATTATTTTGCTGCACTAAATAAATAAAAAAAACACACCACACACGCTACAACACACTCCAAGCACGGAAAATATCCCACAACTTTCAAAACCGATCGCTTTCTCCTTTTTGCTCTCCATGAAATCACAACTTCCCTCCTCTCATCGATCAAATTACATGGATTGGGGATCACTGTTTATTTGGTAATACAACCCCAATTCCAATGAAGTTGGGACGTTGTGTAAGATGTAAATAAAAACAGAATACAGTGATTTTCATATCCTTTTCAACCTATATTCAATTGAATACACCACAAAGACAAGATATTTAATGTTCACACTGATAAACTTTATTGTTCTTGTGCAAATATTTGCTCATTTTGAAATGGATGCCTGCAACACGTTTCAAAAAAGAGAGAGAGAGAGCGTGAGAGTGTCCCGTTCAGACAGACCCATGTGGGGTCTGTGCGATGCCATCAAACCCACATGAAGTTGGTGAATATGACTGGTTAGTTACTGAGTTTTCCACCAATGGTAACACCTCTTTCTCCTGCTGCAGTTGAGGGAGTCCTGTTTCATTCCAGCCCTCTTGCTCATCCAGCTGAAAGGAAATGAGTCCTTTTGCTGCAGCTACATGAGAATATTATCCCAAAAAACTCATGTAAATTATTAATTATAATTCAAGTTATACTTCACCTGTTAACAAAGTTTAAAAAGTGGTTTGGAGGTTGAAGTCTCCACGTTCAACACTCATTCAAACAGACCCTCAGAATGGAGCTGATTGTATGCTACGTCTGCTTAATTAGGTCATGTGACTTTTGACGCGAGGGCGCGTCATTTGACTCCACAGGGTTAAACATGTTGACTGCTGAAATTAAAGAATAAGTTTAGCTGTTTTTGTCTTATGTCCTGTATGTGCTGGTTCTTGTTCCTGGGTCAGATCCAGGCTGCTGTCCGGATGTGGTTGCAGAGGAGGAAATACAGAGCTCTGCTGGATTTCTTCAGACACCACGTGAGACCTGCACTTTGTTTTCAGCAGTGATACCAAAACAGAGCAACTTTAACCTTTGACCCCTCTACAAACTGAAATTGACTTTTGTGACCATTTTTTCTTTGCTGTTTTTACTACATAACTCCAGAACGTTCAGTCACAGATGATCAGACTAATCATGTGGTATAGTCCTGAAAATGATTAGAGCATTTTTAAGTTTTGACCCGTGTGTAATTGTTCAATGACCACCTTGGATGGCCATCATACATATTTCTGTAGGTTGTGGTCCACTGAGGCTGCACTGTAAGTGTTGTTTAGTCCCCTTTAGTGGTACTGATGAGGTGAAAACTGAGTACTGTCTCATGGTCTAAGATCCCACAGTTCTGTGTTTGAGTCTGACTTTTGGTGAGGTACGTAATGGAAGTCCATATTTGGACTTGTTAATTTGTGACGCCCACTCTGCTTGATGTGTCGTGTGGGCAAACAGGCTGTGGCTGCAGAGTGACTCAGTTTTCAAGTGCAGCTCCTGGTTTCTTCCTCTGGTCCTTATTTGTGCACTCAGTGTGAAGGTGGAGCCGTGTGTGACTGTGCTGTCACACTGTGTGCTGCAGGTGGATGCCATCGTAAAGATCCAGGCCTTCTTCAGAGCCAGCCGAGCACGGGAACAGTACAGGCTGCTGGGTGGGTTTGTTAATGACACTTGCTTCTGATAGCAAGGTCTTGGTTTTCCTTTTTCACCTAATTGGACAGGAAGTACACTAACGCAGTGCTCCTTGTACACCTCAGTGCACTCGGCTGCGCCCCCTGTCTCTGTGGTCAGAAGGTTCATCCATCTCCTTGATCTGGGTGACTGCGACATCCGAGAAGAAGTGGAGGTCCTGTGCCTGCGGGAGGAAGTCGTGAGAAGTATCCGCTTCATCCGACAGCTGGAGGCAGACCTCAATCTGATGGACTTGAAGATCGGCCTGCTGGTCCGTAACCGCACCACGCTGCAGGTAAAGGTCTTTGTTCGCCACATGCTGACGTGCTGTGTAGTTCGGGCAATAACCCGCTTATTTTGCCTCATCTCTAATCCTTCACAGCTGCACTCAGCTCGATACGTCACGGTGTCAGATTAAAAACAATCTCAGGCCCTTCGCCGTTCAGTTACATGATAAAAATTTGAGTTGATTATGCTGTTTTTTTCATGCAGGATTTCTTTATCCTCACTGTGTGACTACTTGTTACTTTTCAAATCAGCATATTTCTAATGAGCCATACTGAATTTATTTCCAATACATTCTTTAACAGCTCAGCCATGTTTTCACCCATGTGGCTCTGAGTCACTGATTCTGAAACCCAGGGGGACTGTCTCCCTAATTGTGCACGTTCTCCTACTTAGAAAGATGAGAGGTCTGTAATTTTCATCATAGGTACACTTCAACTATGAGAGACAAAATGAGAAAAAAATCCAGGAAATCGCATTGTAGGATTTTTAAATAATTTATTTGTAAATTATGGTGGAAAATAAGTATTTGGTCACCCACAAACAAGCAAGATTTCTGGGTCTCACAGACCTGTAACTTCTTCTTTAAGAAGCTCTTCTGTCCTCCACCTGTTACCTGTATTAATGGCACCTGTTTGAACTCGTTATCTGTATAAAAGACACCTGTCCACAGCCTCAAACAGTCAGACTCCAAACTCAACCACGGCCAAGACCAAAGAGCTGTCGAAAGACACAGGAAGAAAATTGTAGATGTGCACCAGGCTGGGAAGAGTGAATCTACAATAGTCAAGCTGGTTGGTGTGAATAAATCAACTGTGGGAGCAATTGTAAGAAAATAGAAGACATACAAGACCATTGATAATCTCCCTCGAACTGGGGCTCCACACAAGATGTCATCCAGTGAGGTCAAAATTATCATGATAATGGTGAACAAAAATCCCAGAACTACATGGAGGGACCTGATGAATGACCTGCAGAGAGCTGGGACCAAAGTAACAAAGGCTATACACTACGCAGAGAGGGACTCAAATCCTGCAGTGCCAGGCGTGTCCCCCTGCTTAAGCCAGTACGTGTCCAGGCCCATCTGAAGTTTGCCAGAGAGCATATGGATGATCCAGAAGAGGATTGGGAGAATATCATGTGGTCAGATTAAGCCAAAATGGAACTTTGTTTAAAAACTCAACTCGTCATGTTTGGAGGAAGAAGAATGCTGAGCAGCATCCCAAGAACACCATATCTACTGTGAAGCTTGGGGGTGGAAACATGCTTTGGGGCTGTTTTTCTGCAAAGGGGACAGGACGACTGATCCATGTTAAGAGAGGAATGAACGGGGCCATGTATCATGAGATTTTAAGACAAATCCTCCTTCCATCAGTGAGAGCATTGAAGATACAATGTGGCTGGGTCTTCCAGCATGACAATGATCCCAAACACACCGCTCAGGCAACAAAGGAGTGGCTCCGTATAAAGCATGTCAAGGTCCTGGAGTGGCCAAGCCAGTCTCCAGACCCCAACCCCATAGAAAATTTGTGGAGGGAGTTGAAAGTCCATGTTGCCCAGCGACAGCCCCAAAACATCACTGCTCTAGAGGAGATCTGCATGGAGGAATGGACCAAAATACCAGCTACAGTGTGTGCAAACCTGGTGAAGATTTACAGGAAACGGTTGACCTCTGTCATTGCCAACAAAGATTATGTTAAAAAGTATTGAGTTGAACTTTTGTTATTGACCAAATACTTATTTTCCACCATAATTTACAAATAAATTATTTAAAAATCCTATAGTGTGATTTTTTTTTTTCTCATTTTGTCTCTCATAGTTGAAGTGAACCTATGATGAAAATTATAGACCTCTCTCATCTTTCTAAGTAGGAGAACTTGCACAATAAGGAACTGACTAAACACTATTTTACTCCACTGTACAGTAGTGTTCAGAATAAACACTTAAACTTTCTTGTGTCATTCGTGTATTTTTAACGTGTTTTAATATTGCATACAACAAGTCACGCATGCTTTTAATATATACAGTAGTGTTCAGAATAATAGTAGTGCTATGTGACTAAAAAGATTAATCCAGGTTTTGAGTATATTTCTTATTGTTACATGGGAAACAAGGTACCAGTAGATTCAGTAGATTCTCACAAATCCAACAAGACCAAGCATTCATGATATGCACACTCTTAAGGCTATGAAATTGGGCTATTAGTAAAAAAAAAAAAAAAGTAGAAAAGGGAGTGTTCACAATAATAGTAGTGTGGCATTCAGTCAGTGAGTTCGTCAATTTTGTGGAACAAACAGGTGTGAATAAGGTGTCCCCTATTTAAGGATGAAGCCAGCACCTGTTGAACATGCTTTTCTCTTTGAAAGCCTGAGGAAAATGGGACGTTCAAGACGTTGTTCAGAAGAATCAATCAATCAATCAACTTTTTTCTTGTATAGCGCCAAATCACAACAAACAGTTGCCCCAAGGCGCTCCACATTGCAAGGCAAGGCCATACAATAATTATGAAACACAGTCTACGTCTAAAGCAACATAACCAAGGGATGGTCCAGGGTCACCCGATCCAGCCCTAACTATAAGCCTTAGCGAAAAGGAAAGTTTTAAGCCTAATCTTAAAAGTAGAGAGGGTATCTGTCTCCCTGATCTGAATTGGGAGCTGGTTCCACAGGAGAGGAGCCTGAAAGCTGAAGGCTCTGCCTCCCATTCTACTCTTACAAACCCTAGGAACTACAAGTAAGCCCGCAGTCTGAGAGCGAAGCGCTCTAATGGGGTAATATGGTACTATGAGGTCCCTAAGATAAGATGGGACCTGATTATTCAAAACCTTATAAGTAAGAAGAAGAATTTTAAATTCTATTCTAGCATTAACAGGAAGCCAATGAAGGGAGGCCAACACGGGTGAGATATGCTCTCTCCTGCTAGTCCCCGTCAGTACTCTAGCTGCAGCATTCTGAACCAACTGAAGGCTTTTTAGGGAACTTTTAGGACAACCTGATAATAATGAATTACAATAGTCCAGCCTAGAGGAAACAAATGCATGAATTAGTTTTTCAGCATCACTCTGAGACAAGACCTTTCTGATTTTAGAGATATTGCGTAAATGCAAAAAGGCAGTCCTACATATTTGTTTAATATGCGCTTTGAATGACATATCCTGATCAAAAATAACTCCAAGATTTCTCACAGTATTACCAGAGATCAGGGAAATGCCATCCAGAGTAACGATCTGGTTAGACACCATGCTTCTAAGATTTGTGGGGCCAAGTACAATAACTTCAGTTTTATCTGAGTTTAAAAGCAGGAAATTAGAGGTCATCCATGTCTTTATGTCTGTAAGACAATCCTGCAGTTTAGCTAATTGGTGCGTATCCTCTGGCTTCATGGATAGATAAAGCTGGGTATCATCTGCGTAACAATGAAAATTTAAGCAATACCGTCTAATAATACTGCCCAAGGGAAGCATGTATAAAGTGAATAAAATTGGTCCTAGCACAGAACCTTGTGGAACTCCATAATTAACTTTAGTCTGTGAAGAAGATTCCCCATTTACATGAACAAACTGTAATCTATTAGACAAATATGATTCAAACCACCGCAGCGCAATGCCTTTAATACCTATGACATGCTCTAATCTCTGTAATAAAATTTTATGGTCAACAGTATCAAAAGCAGCACTGAGGTCCAACAGAACAAGCACAGAGATAAGTCCACTGTCCGAAGCCATAAGAAGATCATTTGTAACCTTCACTAATGCTGTTTCTGTACTATGATGAATTCTAAAACCTGACTGAAACTCTTCAAATAGACCATTCCTCTGCAGGTGATCAGTTAGCTGTTTTACAACTACCCTCTCAAGAATCTTTGAGAGAAAAGGAAGGTTGGAGATTGGCCTATAATTAGCTAAGATAGCTGGGTCAAGTGATGGCTTTTTAAGTAATGGTTTAATTACTGCCACCTTAAAGGCCTGTGGTACATAACCAACTAACAAAGATAGATTGATCATATTTAAGATTGAAGCATTAAATAATGGTAGGACTTCCTTGAGCAGCCTGGCAGGAATGGGGTCTAATAAGCATGTTGATGGTTTGGATGAAGTAACTAATGAAAATAACTCAGACAGAACAATCGGAGAGAAAGAGTCTAACCAAATACCGGCATCACTGAAAGCAGCCAAAGATAACGATACATCTTTGGGATGGTTATGAGTATTTTTTTCTCTAATAGTCAAAATTTTGTTAGCAAAGAAAGTCATGAAGTCATTACTAGTTAAAGTTAATGGAATACTCAGCTCAATAGAGCTCTGACTCTTTGTCAGCCTGGCTACAGTGCTGAAAAGAAACCTGGGGTTGTTCTTATTTTCTTCAATTAGTGATGAGTAGAAAGATGTCCTAGCTTCACGAAGGGCTTTCTTATAGAGCAACAAACTCTTTTTCCAGGCTAAGTGAAGATCTTCTAAATTAGTGAGACGCCATTTCCTCTCCAACTTACGGGTTATCTGCTTTAAGCTACGAGTTTGTGAGTTATACCACGGAGTCAGACAACAAAAAGTTGATTGAAGAGGGGAAAACTTATACGCAGGTGCAAAAAATTATAGGCTGTTCATCTACAATGATCTCCAATGCTTTAAAATGGACAAAAAAAAAAACACACGTGTGGAAGAAAACGGAAAACAACCATCAAAATGGATAGAAGAATAACCAGAATGGCAAAGGCTCACCCATTGATCAGCTCCAGGATGATCAAAGACAGTCTGGAGTTACCTGTAAGTGCTGTGACAGTTAGAAGATGCCTGTGTGAAGCTAATTTATTTGCAAGAATCCCCCGCAAAGTCCCTCTGTTAAATAAAAGACATGTGCAGAAGAGGTTACAATTTGCCAAAGAACACATCAACTGGCCTAAAGAGAAATGGAGGAATATTTTGTGGACTGATGAGAGTAAAATTGTTCTTTTTGGGTCCAAGGGCCGCAGACAGTTTGTGAGACGACCCCCAAACTCTGAATTCAAGCCACAGTTCACAGTGAAGACAGTGAAGCATGGTGGTGCAAGCATCATGATATGGGCATGTTTCTCCTATTCAGAATACTTCAAAATACTTGAAGAGGTCATGTTGCCTTATGCTGAAGAGGACATGCCCTTGAAATGGGTGTTTCAACAAGACAATGACCCCAAGCACACTAGGAAACCAGCAAAATCTTGGTTCCAAACCAACAAAATTAATGCCTTGCATATGTGAAGAAATCATGAAAAACTGTGGTTATACAACTAAATACTAGTTTAGTGATTCACAGGATTGATAAAAAAGTAGTTTGAACATAATAGTTTTGAGTTTGTAGCGTCAACAGCAGATGCTACTATTATTGTGAACACCCCTTTTCTACTTTTTTTTTTACTAATAGCCCAATTTCATAGCCTTAAGAGTGTGCATATCATGAATGCTTTACATATTACATATACGTATTTATATATGTTTATATAATTTACATATATGTATACATTTACTAACATATTACACCCACACACCTCCAACCTGCTCCAACAGAGCCCCAACACTACAATATAGGTACTGCATCACATACAAAACACAGACAAAAAAACAAAGAAAATAATGAATTAAAACATATAGAAATATATTAGTAGAAATTATTCAATAAAAACGAGTACATAAAAATAAATATACTGCTGCATGTATATACAAACGTAAGCATTTATGTTGTAGATGACATATAATACAGGTTCAGCAGTTTGTAACTTCAGTGTCAATGCTATCCATTTGTTCCAAATATAACAAGAAAGGTCTCCAAATATAACAAGAAAGGTCTCCAGAATGTCAGAGTACCCTCTCTTGTGCAATAATGAATCTTCTCTAACACCAAATGGAACTCTTGACCAGTGGAGGCGATGTAAAATCTTGAGTAAAGCCCCGGTCAAAACCCACCGTGCGTTTTTTTTTTTGCCGTACGTTTTCTGCGGATGCCACGGCCACTATGTCTTTGTGAAAACATACGGAGGCAGTAGCAAGAGAAGGGAGGGAGTACGTTCAACGCACGTCTCTAGGAGAATCCACAGCCTGACCGCAGCGAAAGTTCTGCATGCACTAAAACCTCTACGGCGTGTCTGCGTGCTCCTAAATTCATACTGAGGCAGTACTTACGACGTACGGATCTCCAAATTTAGCCCACGTTTTTGCAAGTAGACTGCACGCATGTGCAAGTACGGCGGGTTGTGACCAAGTCTTAACTGTATGTCATAAAGAGAGTGAAATGAGTCTATCCTGTCGAGAGCTTTCATCCATCACTCATTCGAAAACTGTATTCCTAGTTCTTCTTCCCACGATTCCTTAGTGTTGTCAGGGGTTCGAATTCTATGAGTTGAATGAGTAAACTGACCCAGTGGACCTTTTGTGACCTGGGTTAAGTGCCAAAGTGGGATCTAAAAAAGAGTCGGGTGGTTGGGATGGAAAGTGGGTAAATGATGTTGACAGGAAACTGCAGAGTTGCAAAAATCTAAAAAAAAAAATGAGAACGAGGGATATTATCCTCAATTTCCCTGAGGGAGTTTTCCTAAGAGATCAGTAAAGTTCTATCTCATCTAATTAAACTTTGACATTAATTGGTCAAAGGATACAAAAACATGATCAATGAATAGGTCCTGTATTGTCACAACCCCAATTTTAACCCAAATATTAAAAGCTCTGTCTATGACTGATGGTGCAAATAGACGATTTCTCCCTATAGGAGCCAAAACAGAGGTTTTTGAGTGTGTGTTGGGTGGTCATCTTAACAGTGTCCAGATTTTAAAGGATTGTTTCGCAATCAGATTTGAAGTGAACCTGGACACAGGTTCAAGGAAGCAGTTTTGAACAGAATAGAGCAGGCAGGGAGGTGGGGCCACAGGATAGCTTCTCCAACTGTATCCATTTAGGAGCAACATCACCAGAGGGGGAATCCTTCCAATGTAGCATATTTTATATCTTATGTTAGCAGCCCAATAATAAAATTGAAAATTGGGAAGAGATAAGCCTCCATGTTGACAGTGCTGTTGCAGGACACTTAATAATATGAGATTTTTCTTTTAATTCCAAATAACACCAGATATCAGTTTGCCTATACATATAAGAGAATGATTTTGACAGAAACATAGGGATACACTGAAATACACACAAAAATTTGGGCAGAATGTTCATTTTAATTGTATTTTTCCTTGAAGTGATGGAGGTAATAAACTCCAGCATTCCAAGTCTTGTTTTAGACGCATTATTATTTGGGGAAAATTAGCATTATAATGATCTCTAAAGTTATTTGTGACCCAAATTTCTAAGTATTTAAATTTTTGTGCATTTACTTTGAAAGGGAATCAATCAAACCAAATTGCTTTGGCTTAGTCACCGGCTTGATCTCACTTTTTTGTAAGTTAACTTTGTATCCTGATATTTTGCCAAAATGTTTGAGTAGGCCAAGTGTTTTTGGCAAGCTATCTACAGGTATAGACAGATATGAAAGCATGTCATCGGCATAAAGGGATACTTTATTATCTAAATTGTTTCTCTGTATAGCCTTAATACTGGCCTCACCTCGCAATGCGATCACTAGTGGTTCAATTGAAATGGCAAATAAAAGAGGTGATAAGTGGCAGCCCTGTCTGGTGCCTCGGTGAAGTGGAAAATAGGGGACAGACTATTATTTGTTCGAACTGCTGCCAGTGGAGAAGAGTAAATCACCCTTAACCAGGAAACAAATCTCACCGAAGCCAAATTGTTTGAGAGTGTAAAAAAGGTAGTCCAACTCCACCTGATCAAAAGCCTTCTCAGTGTCTTGTGATATTAATATGTCTGGAATGTCGGGTGGGTCTGAGTCATGAAGAACACTGAGTAATTACTGTATATTAAAAAAAGAGTGGTGGCCTTTAATTAAACCTGTTTGATTGTCAGCTACAACTGAAGGTAAAACAGCTTCAAGGTGGGAGACCAGCATTTTAGAAAGAAATTTGCTGTCCACATTTAAAAGCAAAATTGGGCAAAATGTAATCCAGAAGGTTCTTCTTTTTTTTTTTTTTTTTTTTTTTAGGAATAGTTGTTTGCCACATAGTTGGTGGGAGGGAGCCCATAACAAATGATTCTTACAATACCGAAAGCAAGATAGGTGTCAGTTGGTCATTAAATTTCTTTAAAAATTTGCACGGGAACCCATCTGGTCCCGATGATTTTCTATTTTGCTCCAACGTTGCGTTACAGCACTTTCTTTATTGTGCACTATATGATATTATTTGTCCCCTAACGTACGCATTCATTGATTCTTATACCAACGAGGAGGATATTCCTGGGGTCTGGTTATGTTTGCGAAAGAATGTTATTTCATTTGAGATGAATTTTACAAAATATTCATTTGAGAGGAGTAAGGAATTAAAAGCGGTAAATTGCTTGAGAGATTGGAATGTGTAGAGTCACCTACAAAGGGGAATGACTGGAGATGACTATTGCCTGGTTTTCACACTTAGCAGTAAATGGGAAAACTTTTTATCCAGGAAAAAAATAATCTATATGCGTGAGCATGTCCCATGAACGGGAGAGAAGAAAGACGAGTTTCTAGATGTAGGATTCTGAAAGTGCCATACATCAGATATGCCGTTTGTATTAATAAATAATCGTATTGCAAGTTAGAAATGTCAGGCTCTCTAAATAGGGAAAGCGTTTAAACATTTTCAGCCCAACGGCTAAAGAAAAAAAAAAAAAAATTAAGTAGAGTAATTTAAAAAAAAAAATCAATTTCCGCTTTTTCTCCCTTTCCTTTCTCTTTTTCTGGTGGTTGGCTCTCACTGCGGTATTGTATCACTTCCTGTTCCGGAGCACAGCTGTGTTTTGCTGTATCTGTTAGCTGTTTAATCTGCGCAGTTAGATTGATCTAGTTAACTAGATAATGATTTGTTTCCCAGTATAATCTTCACGTGCCTTAACTAAAGCACTCCCTCTGCTGAATCACCTCTAAATTATTTACACATTATTCACTTTGTGTGTTTTTAGGAATCCGCTAGCTTAGCGCAGCTACTAGCTCTTAGCCGGTTTAGCATGGCGGCTTCTCCTGTCTCTCCTGCACTTTTCTGCTGTGGGTGTGAAATGTTTAGTTATTCCTCGGCCTCCTTTAGCAGTAATGGTACTTGTAATAAGTGTAGCTTATTCGTAGCTTTGGAGGCCAGGCTGGGCGAATTGGAGACTCGGCTCCGCACCGTGGAAAATTCTACAGCTAGCCAGGCCCCTGTAGTCGGTGCGGACCAAGGTAGCTTAGCCACCGTTAGTTTCCCTCTGGCAGATCCCGAGCAGCCGGGAAAGCAGGCCGACTGGGTGACTGTGAGGAGGAAGCATAGTCCTAAACAGAAGCCCCGTGTACACCGCCAACCCGTTCACATCTCTAACCGTTTTTCCCCACTCTGCGACACACCCGCCGAGGATCAAACTCTGGTTATTGGCGACTCTGTTTTGAGAAATGTGAAGTTAGCGACACCAGCAACCATAGTCAATTGACGTCCGGGGGCCAGAGCAGGCGACATTGAAGGACCCCCTTCTGTCTGATCATTTCTTAATAACGTACATTTACTTTAATGGACTACCCAGCAGTGGGGAATAAATTTCATTACAGTAGAAGTCTTTCAGAAAGCGCTGTAACTAGGTTTAAGGATATGATTCCTTCTTTATGTTCTCCAATGCCATATACCAACACGGTGCAGAGTAGCTACCTAAACTCTGTGAGTGAGATAGAGTATCTCGTCAATAGTTTTACATCCTCATTTAGCACAACTTTGGATGCTGTAGCTCCTCTGAAAAAGAGAGCCTTAAATCAGAAGTGCCTGACTCTGTGGTATAACTCACAAACTCGCAGCTTAAAGCAGATAACCCGTAAGTTGGAGAGGAAATGGCGTCTCACTAATTTAGAAGATCTTCACTTAGCCTGGAAAAAGAGTCTGTTGCTCTATAAAAAAAAAGCCCTCCGTAAAGCTAGGACATCTTTCTACTCATCACTAATTGAAGAAAATAAGAACAACCCCAGGTTTCTTTTCAGCACTGTAGCCAGGCTGACAAAGAGTCAGAGCTCTATTGAGCCGAGTATTCCTTTAACTTTAACTAGTAATGACTTCATGACTTTCTTTGCTAATAAAATTTTAACTATTAGAGAAAAAATTACTCATAACCATCCCAAAGACGTATCGTTATCTTTGGCTGCTTTCAGTGATGCTGGTATTTGGTTAGACTCTTTCTCTCCGATTGTTCTGTCTGAGTTATTTTCATTAGTTACTTCATCCAAACCATCAACATGTCTATTAGACCCCATTCCTACCAGGCTGCTCAAGGAAGCCCTACCATTATTTAATGCTTCGATCTTAAATATGATCAATCTGTCTTTATTAGTTGGCTATGTACCACAGGCTTTTAAGGTGGCAGTAATTAAACCATTACTTAAAAAGCCATCACTTGACCCAGCTATCTTAGCTAATTATAGGCCAATCTCCAACCTTCCTTTTCTCTCAAAAATTCTTGAAAGGGTAGTTGTAAAACAGCTAACTGATCTGCAGAGGAATGGTCTATTTGAAGAGTTTCAGTCAGGTTTTAGAATTCATCATAGTACAGAAACAGCATTAGTGAAGGTTACAAATGATCTTCTTATGGCCTCAGACAGTGGACTCATCTCTGTGCTTGTTCTGTTAGACCTCAGTGCTGCTTTTGATACTGTTGACCATAAAATTTTATTACAGAGATTAGAGCATGCCATAGGTATTAAAGGCACTGCGCTGCAGTGGTTTGAATCATATTTATCTAATAGATTACAATTTGTTCATGTAAATGGGGAATCTTCTTAATGGACTTAGGTTAATTATGGAGTTCCACACGGTTCTGTGCTAGGACCAATTTTATTCACTTTATACATGCTTCCCTTAGGCAGTATTATTAGACGGCATTGCTTAAATTTTCAGTGTTACGCAGATGATACCCAGCTTTATCTATCCATGAAGCCAGAGGACACACACCAATTAGCTAAACTGCAGGATTGTCTTTCAGACATAAAGACATGGATGACCTCTAGTTTCCTGCTTTTAAACTCAGATAAAACTGAAGTTATTGTACTTGGCCCCACAAATCTTAGAAACATGGTGTCTAACCAGATCCTTACTCTGGATGGCATTACCCTGACCTCTAGTAATACTGTGAGAAATCTTGGAGTCATTTTTGATCAGGATATGTCCTTCAATGCGCATATTAAGCAAATATGTAGGACTGCTTTTTTGCATTTGCGCAATATCTCTAAAATTAGAAAGGTCTTGTCTCAGAGTGATGCTGAAAAACTAATTCATGCATTTATTTCCTCTAGGCTGGACTATTGTAATTCATTATTATCAGGTTGTCCTAAAAGTTCCCTGAAAAGCCTTCAGTTAATTCAAAATGCTGCAGCTAGAGTACTGACGGGGACTAGAAGGAGAGAGCATATCTCACCCATATTGGCCTCTCTTCATTGGCTTCCTGTTAATTCTAGAATAGAATTTAAAATTCTTCTTCTTACTTATAAGGTTTTGAATAATCAGGTCCCATCTTATCTTAGGGACCTCATAGTACCATATCACCCCAATAGAGCGCTTCGCTCTCAGACTGCAGGCTTACTTGTAGTTCCTAGGGTTTGTAAGAGTAGAATGGGAGGCAGAGCCTTCAGCTTTCAGGCTCCTCTCCTGTGGAACCAGCTCCCAATTCAGATCAGGGAGACAGACACCCTCTCTACTTTTAAGATTAGGCTTAAAACTTTCCTTTTTGCTAAAGCTTATAGTTAGGGCTGGATCAGGTGACTCTGAACCATCCCTTAGTTATGCTGCTATAGACTTAGACTGCTGGGGGGTTCCCATGATGCACTGAGTGTTTCTTTCTCCTTTTGCTCTGTATGCACCACTCTGCATTTAATCATTAGTGATCGATCTCTGCTCCCCTCCACAGCATGTCTTTTTCCTGGTTCTCTCCCTCAGCCCCAACCAGTCCCAGCAGAAGACTGCCCCTCCCTGAGCCTGGTTCTGCTGGAGGTTTCTTCCTGTTAAAATGGAGTTTTTCCTTCCCACTCTCGCCAAGTGCTTGCTCACAAGGCACCGTTGGGGTTTTTACGTAATTATTGTATGGCTTTGCCTTACAATATAAAGCGCCTTGGGGCAACTGTTTCTTGTGATTTGGCGCTATATAAATAAAATTGATTGAATTGATTGATTTTTTTTTTTTCCATTTAAAAAAAATTAAAATGAATAATAAAATAAGATAAAATAAAAAATAAAAAAATAGTAAAAACAACAGCAATAATAATCGTTATTATAGCAAAGTGGAAAAGAAAATTCCCAAAATATGCTGTTAACTAGGAAAGTTGAACTGTTTAACAAGAAGATAGATGTATATTATAATGACATGATTAGCTACAGTAACATCACCCTGTTCACCAGGATGAATAATATCCAGAGTACTCTGAGATAATTAACACATATGTCCATTTTTTTGAAACATCATGCAAAATTCTAGTCTTTACATAGATCATGACATCCTCTGGGATGCCATGATCTATCAATCCTGTAATCCCGTCACCTCTGCCTCAGGTTTTCCCACTTTATTTATCAGAGAGGTCAGGTCATCTGAACATAATGAAAGCCCGCGTTCCGTTTCCCGTATGGTCGTTTTCATCGTCTCCACCGCGGAGCGGATTGCTGCTGTATTTTTTGCCATTTCTGCTTTTACTGCATTTACTTTGGATTTCACTGTTTCACATTCCTCAGTCAGGGCAGTCTTCCCTTCCAACCTGAAAAGTCTGGCGATGTCTTGTTTCAGCACTCCATCCTGAGGCTGTAGGCCCAGCGGCGGCAGCACCTCCAGTGAAATTGCATTTTCACAAATTGCTGGCCATAAGCACAGCAAAATCAAAAATGAACTAAACTGAAATGGGGGGAAATGAACTTAAAAACATATTACATGGCCTTGGAATGAGGGCCTAAATAAAACCCATAACCTAAATTTCAGCAGAGCATGTCATATCTGCTGCCTACTCCATCCTGCTCACCAGCACCCCTCCAAATAAACATAAAATTTAACTGTATGAAAAGGGTGTGTCCAGAGCACAAAATGGGGAAAAAAAATAAGTATGTAGTATCAAGGAGAGTGGTTCTGGAGGCGAGGCCCTCCAGATCTAACTGGTATCGCTCCACCTCCCGCCCAAGCTCTGGCTCCTTACCTTTGCTATGGGAGACCATACCAGGAGCACAAAGGCTCCAAACAACACAGCTCTCAGGTTCCTAGCAGCACACAAACCTCTCCACCATGATAAGGTGATGGTTCCCGGAGAGGGAAATAATATTCTTTCTCAAACCATCTTCAACATTGCGTTGAGTCTGGGACAGTGCCAAAGGAGTGGCAAACTGGGGTGGTGGTCCCCATATTTAAAAAGGGGGACCAGAGAGTGTGTGCCAACTACAGGGGCATCACACTACTCAGCCTCCCTGGTAATGTCTACTCCGAGGTGCTGGAAAGGAGGGTTCAGCCGATAGTTGAACCTCTGAAGAGGAACAATGCGGGTTCCGTCCTGGTTGTGGAACAACCGACCAGCTCTTTACTCTCACAAAGATCCTGGAAGGTGCCTGGGAGTATGCCCACTCAGTCTACATGTGTTTTGTGGACTTGCAAAAAGGCGTATGATCGGGTACCCCAGGAGATACTGTGGGAGGTGCTGCGGGAGTATGGAGTGAGGGGGTCCCTTCTCAGGGCCATCCAATCTCTGTACTCGCAAAGCGAGAGCTGTGTTCGGATGCTTGGCAGTAAGTTGGAGTCGTTTCCGGTGGAGGTAGGTGTCAAGGATTTTATATAGTTCATGCTTATATTATCATTTATTTTACATAGTTCATGCTTATATTATCATTTATTTCCTTTTATGACTATGTGTACTTTTCCTCTTTGTGAGAAGAGGAGGTTTTAAAAAGAAAGACTTGTTGTCTGCATTCTTCATGATTGAGCAAACTATTTTTCATTTTGCATTAGTGCCTCATCCTGCTTTGGACGAGCCACAAGGCTCATGTCGCAGGAATGGAAGGTTCCAGCCGTCACCTTGCCTTGATATCTCCCTCTTGCAGACATGACTCATGTGTAACCTCTCCCCGACTGTCCTTGTTTGTTTTTTCTCATGTTGATGAACTAAATAAAAAGCCGAGCCAGAGGGGGGGATTTTAGGAGAGCTTTGGAGCTGAGCACTTACAAGCTGCTACTGCTCGCTTCTTATTCTCCTCCTCTGCGCAGAGCATAAAATATATTTGTCTCTCGCTGACTGGTTTCTTTACAGTGTCTGTGCCTCTCATTTCTTTAAAACAGGGTGCAAACCCAACAGTAGGCCTCTGCCAGGGCTGCGTCTTGTCACCAATCCTGTTTGTGATATTCATGGACAGGATATCGTGGTGTAGTCGGGGGAGACAGTTTCCGGTTTGGTGGGCTCAGGGTCTCATCACTGCTTTTTGCAGATGATGTCCTGTTGGCTTCATCAGCCGGTGACCTCCAACACTCACTGGATTGGTTCACAGTTGAGTGTGAAGTGGCTGGGATGAGGATCAAGACCTCTAAATCTGAGGCCATGGTTCTCAGCAGGAAACCGATGGATTGCCTACTCCAGGTTGGGAATACAGCCTTGCCCCAAGTGAAGAAGTTCAAGTACCTCGGGGTCTTGATCACGAGTGAGGGGACGATGGAGCGTGAGATTGGCCGGAGAATCGGTGCAGCAGGGGCGGTATTGCATTCGCTCTACTGTGCTGTTGTGACGAAAAGGGAGCTGAGCCAAAAGGCGAAGCTCTCGATCTACTGGTCAGTCTTTGTTCCTACTCTCACCTATGGTCATAGGTGTTGGGTCATGACTGAAAGAACTAGATCGCGGGTTCAAGCAGCCGAAATGGGCTTCCTCAGGAGGGTGGCTGGTGTCTCCCTTAGACCCCGGGGATGACCCAGGACAAGGTGGAGAGATTATATCTCCACACTGGCCTGGGAACGCCTCTGCATCCCCCAGTCAGAGGTGGTCAATGTGGCATGGGAAAGGGAAGTCTGGGGTCCTCTGCTGTTGCCCTGCGACCTGAACCCGGAAAAGCGGTTGAAGATGAGTGATGAGTGAGTATGCAGTAGCAAAAATAGATTGCATATAAAAAAGAGAAAAGTACGTACAAACTGTGGATATTGCACAAAAATTCTATCATTCCAAGTGTGTCATGTGACCTGGCTGTTCAGTTCCAGTAGCATTCAAAGCTCTAAGAGCAGTTGGGTAGAAAATGTTTTTCAGTTTATTTGTTCTTGTTTTAATGGCCCTGTACTGTCTGCCTGATGGCAGCGCAAACAGAGAGTATCCAGAGTGGGACGAGTCCTTCAGGATGGTGTTGGCTCTCCTGAGACAGTCAGAGCCATGAAGGTCCCCCAGTGTGGGTAGCGGGCACCCATCTTCTTTGGTGCTCTTTCCTGTTTCCCTCCCTGCAGCTGGTAAACCGCATCCAGAGGCAGTATGTGAGGATGCTCTCATGGTAGAATGGGAAAAAGACACCAGACATCTCTGGTTGATGTTATTTTTCCTCAGGTTTCTCAGAAAGTGGTCTTTGCTGTGCCTTCTTTACCAAGTGTGTGGTGTTTCTGCCGTGTGGGAGGATAGTGCTGAATGCTGAACTATAATCCACAAAGAGAAGACGGGCGTAGTTACCCTTTGGTTCCAGGTGGGTCAGGGTGGTGTGGACGGCAGAGGTCACACATCCTCTGTTGACCTGTTGACTTTGTAAGTGAATTGGTTTGGGTCTGAAGTGGGGGTTAGGAATGACATGATGTTATTTCTAACCAGTTTTCAAAACCCTTCATCACCGGTGTGAGTGCAACAGACAGGTCGTCACTGAGGCTGTTATGGGGGGTTTCTTGGGTCGGGGGACTATTGTGTCTTCAGGTGTGACGGGACAGCAGACTGTGTCAGGGACCAGTTGAAGATTTTGCTGAAAATCACAGCAGGTTGGTCTGCACAGTCTGTCAGCACCCGCCCGGAGACACTGTCCTGGGCCCATTTGGGTTGTTGACACCCCCTCAGTGTTCTCCTCACCTCATGCTCCCCTACTGTGAAGTTATTCCCGGCCACTGGCAGTGACGTGGCTGCTCCTGGTGTCACAGTCTCAAAGTGAACAAAGAAGAGATTTAACTCTTCTCCCAGTGCGGTGTCACCTTCAGTTCTGATGGTGGATTTGTAGTTGGTGAGGTGCTGGACCTCCATCCATGCCTGCCTGCTGTTGTTGGCATCCAGGTGGTCGTGATCCTCCTCCTGAAGTCCTCCTTGGCCTTCCTGATGTCTCTCTTCAGGTTGGTGTGGGCTGTGCCCTATCACCAGCTCTGAAGGTGGAGTTTTTCTCCTTCAGTAGCTGCTTCACCTCCTGGTCACCAGGGTTTTCTGACCCGGATGTGTTTTCTCCACTGTGAGCGCATCTACACAGTTGTTAATGTAACACAGTACAGTGTCTGGAAACACATCCAGGTCCTCATCCTCACAGATGTCCCAGTCGGTGCTGTTGAAGCTGTCCTGCCCGTCTGGTTGTTTCCATCATCATAATGGTGGTGGGGGTGGATTTCCAGAGGGGGATATACCGCGGGGATGAGTTGCAGAGAGATGTGGTCTGATGGTCCTATATGTGGTGCAGGTCTGACCCTGTGGCATCGCTTAATGTTGGTGTGAACTTTGTCCAGTGTATTTTGTCCTCTTGTGGCACATTTGGCATGTTGAAGTCTGACTGAGTTTAATTCCATGTGATTAAAATCGCCCGTGATAATGTGCACTGCGTCCGGGTGTCGGATCAGCTGCAGCTGATGTTGCTGTGTAAAAGTCTGACGGCTGAGCTAGTGTTTAGCATCCAGTGGAATGTAAACAGTGGTTAGTAAGAGTCCAGTAAACTCCCGCGGAAGGTACAATAGTCGGCATTTAACAGTAAAATATTCCAGGTCCGGGAACAATGGCTGGCTGCTGTCGCTGTGTTCTTACTCCAGTTGTTGTGGATGTACAGAGAGAACCCTCCTCCTCTGTTTTCACCGAGTCTTTGGTACTGTCGAGGCGCCACATTGAATAACATGCTAATGCGATAGCCGGGGCGGGGAAGGATTAGTGTATCCAGTTTCTGTAAAGACGATGACACAGCATTTGTGAAGTTAGCCGAAGCTTATAAGTGCCTATTCATCCAAAAACACGTACCTTCAGCAGCTCTTGCAGGTTATTCCACACGACGCTCTTCTACTACGTTGCCCACAAGCCAAAAAAAGTGCTCAAACAGAATGAAACGATCGTACAAGAACAGGATAGCCCTTAGCAAAGGACCTCGGACCCCGTATTCCCCGCGCAGCCCCCATAGGGTGCCTCGAGGGACATGGTCGAGCGCCTTCTCCAGATCCACAAAGCACATGTGACTGGTTCAGCGAACTCCCATGAACCCTCGAGCACACGATGAGGGTGTAGAGCTGGTCCAGTCTGCCGTGACCAGGACGAAAACCACACTGCTCCTCCTGAATCCGAGGTTCAACTATCGGTCGAAATTCTCCTCTCCAGTACTCTGGATAGACCTTACCGGGGAGACTGAGTGGTGTGTTCCCCCTGTAGTTGGAACACACCCTCCGGTCCCCCTTCTTAAACAGAGGGGCCACCACCCCGGCCTGCCAATCCAGAGGCACTGTCCCCGACCGTCACGCGATGTTGCAGAGGCGTGTCAGCCAAGACAGTCCCACAACATACAGAGACTTTAAGGTACTCAGGACAGATTTCATCACCCCAGGAGCCTTACCACCAAGGAGCTTTCTGACCACCTTGGTGACTTCGGCCTGGGTGATGGATGAGTCCGTCTCTGCTTCCTCTTCGGAAGACGTGACGATGGGATTGAGGAGATCCTCAAAGTATTCCTTTCACCGCCCAACAACATCCCCAGTCAGGGTCAACAGCTCCCCGCCCGCACTATAGACAGTGTTGGCGGAGAGCTGCTTTTGCCTCCTGAGGCTTCGGACGGTTTGCCAGAATTTCTTCGAGTCCGACCGATAGTCGTCCTCCATGGCCTCCCCGAACTCCTCCCAGAGTTTTTGCCTCTGCGACCGCACAGGCTGCAGCATGCTTGGCCTGCCGGTACCTGTCAGCTGCCTCTGGGGTCCCACTTACCAACAAAGACTAGTTGGAGTCCTTCTTCAGCTTGATGGCATCCCTTACTTCCGGCGTCCACCACCAGGTTCAGGGATTGCTGCCGCGGCAGGCACCAGAGACCTTGCGACCACAGCTACAAGCGGCCACATCGACAGTGGAGGTGGAGAACATGGTCCACTCGGACTCCATGTCTCCAACCTCCCCCGGGATCTGTGAGAAGCTCTCCCGGAGGTGGGAGTTGAAGACCTCGCCAACAGAGGGTTCTGCCAGTCATTCCCAGCAGACCCTCGCGATACGTTTGTGCCTGCCAGATCTGACCGGCTTCCTCCCCTCCCAGCGGATCCAACTCACCACCAGGTGGTGATCGGTCGACAGCTCAGCCCCTCTATTCACCCGAGTGTCCAAGACTCGTGGCTGAAGGTCAGATGATACGACTACAAAGTCGATCATCAACCTCCGGCTCAGGGTGTCCTGGTGCCACGTGCACTTATGGACACCCTTGTGCTCGAACATGGTGTTCGTGATGGACAAACTGTGGCTCGCACAGAAGTCCAACAACTGAACACCACTTGGTTTCAGATCAGGGAGGCCATACTTCCTGATCACCCCCCTCCAGGTTTCACTGTCGCCGCCCACGTGGTCCCCCAGGAGAACAATGGAGTCCCCGGTCAGAGCACTATCTAGTACCCATCCCAGGGACTCCAAAAAGGTCGGGTACTCTGCACTGCCGCTCAGCCCGTAGGCTGAGACAACAGTGCCCAGCCCCTCTCCAGGAGTTGGGTACTAGAGCCCAAGCTGTGCGTGGAGGTGAGCCCAACTATCTCTAGTCGGTTCCTCTCAACCTCCCGCACAAGCTCAGGCTCTTTCCCCCCCAGCGAGGTGACATTCCACGTCCCAACAGCCAGAGGCTGTGAGCGCGGACTAGGCCGCTGGGCCACCCGCCCTCGAATGCCACCCAGTCCTTTCTGCACTCGACCCTGCAGGTGGTGAATCCACAGGAGGGTGGGCTTACGTCGCTCTTTTGGGCTGAGCCCGTCCGGGCCCCGTGGGCTAAGGCCCGACCACCAGGTGCTCATTGAGCCCCAAACCCAGCCTGCTCCAGGGTGGGGCCCCAGCTTTGCCATACCGTGCGACGTCTCTGTCCTTGTATCGCACTGGTCAGGAGCTTCTGAACTGCTCTTAGTCTGACCTGTCACCTAGGACCTGTTTGCCATGGAGACCCGACCAGGGGCATGAAGCCCCGACAACATAGCTCCTAGAATCATCCGGGTACGCAAACTCCCCCCACGATAAGGTGGTACTCCGAAATGGAGGTGTTCCTTTGTCTCGCTCGATCAGCGAATCGGTCCTGATGCGCGAAGCCTCAGCGCGGCTTTCCATGACAAAATCTCTTGTTAAAAGTGAAATCTGCCGGAAAATGGCTGATGTCCAGCTCTTGTGATAACCAGAGAAATTGCTCACGACGGTCCCGGCTCCACACAGCCATCCGTTTAGAAATGATGTGGTGTTTTCTGCCTCTCGATGGCGGCTCGGAGCGCGGCGTGCCGTGCGCCATTGTGGGGCGTCCTTAAAGCTGTAGTAACAGTCCTTATTCTCTGTGAAGCCCGTAAAATTTTCACCGAAAGCCAGATAAATTTTTCGAATGGTTTCCAGCTGCTTGTCTCTAACAGTTTCTGAAAAATTCTGATGGGGAAAAAAAAGCCCAAATCATTCCGCCATTTCCTGACAATGAAACTCCGACGAGGGGGCTGGACCACTCCTCCCACAAGGCGTGCTCACAGGTGAATGACGCAACCGACAGGCATTGAAAAACTCACGCATGCGCACGAAGGTTCAAGCTTGGCTGACGTAAAAACATGAATCAAATCCATATAGTTTTTGAAAAAAATAAAAAGGTCCGTTACTTTCTCACAGACCTCGTATAAGGCCGTACTACTTACCCCAGGAGTTTTCTCACATCATCGCCAGGAGGCTGTTGCGAAGATTCAGTCTGAGCATTCAGATGCATTGATTATAATATCAGGGGACTTCAACCATACTGGTGTGAGCTCTCAATATTTTAGATCTATGTTATGTTAACCTTGGTAAGTCTGACCATAATCTTATCCACCTCAGACCGTCATTTAATCCTTGTGATGAGACTGCCCATAACAAGATCTTTCAGATAGTGGACCCCAGAGGCTAGTGAAGCTCTGAGGGATTGTTTTGCTTCTACTGTTTAGGGCATAATGTTGGGTTCAGGGGAGACCAACTCTTACATGTATGTAGTTGTGGACTTTGTTACAGGCTACTTTATTTTGTGCAGATGTGGTGGTACCTATGACACTGTTAGATGTTTTCCAACAATAAACCATGGATTAGAAGTGACATGAAACAGCTCCCAAATAAAGGAGATGTTTAGGTCAGGAGACTGGGACAGGCTTAGGATGGTGCAGCATGAGGTGAAGAGAAGCACTAGGAGGGCCAGGAGAGTCTACGAGAGACTTGAGAGGAACCTGCAGAACACCACCACACAGGAAGTGTGGAAGGCATGAGAGCCATCACAGGCTACAAGGAGAGGGGAGTATGGCACACTGTAATGGGGATATGGCAGATGAGTTCAACCATTTTATAATCAGTTTGACTCTGCTCTTCTGACATGGACATGTACATCCAGCAGCACCTTCATCTCTGCTGCCAATGGCTTCTGCTCTACTTCACCCAGCGGCTGTTCCATCTTTCCTGCTGCTTGTGAGTGTTTTTCACGGTGGAGGAGGTGCGTGATGAGCTGAGGAGAGTTCGCCCAGGGAAGTCTGCTGGTCCTGATGGTGTAGCTCCAAGGCTCCCAAATGGCTGTGCAGCAGAGTTGGCGATTCCTCTACATACCATCTTCAACTGGAGTCTTCTAAGTGTGGACGTGTCCCTGCTTTGTGGAAAACATCATGCATTGTACCAGTGCCCAAGGTGCCAATGCCTGCAGGGATGAAGGACTACAGACCAGTAGCCTTTACGTCTGTGATAATCAAGACTGTAGAGAGGCTGCTATTCTAGCTGCTCAGAAACCAGGTGGAGCGGGCTTTGGACCCATTACAATTCACCTACCAGGAGAATATCCGGGTGATGCGGTCCTGTTTCTGCTGCACCGGTCCCTGTTGTTTTAGAGGGGTCAGGAGGCTATGTGAGGCTGATGTTTTTCGATTTCTGAAGTGCCTTCAGTACAATCCAGTCTAAACTACTAAAGGCAAAACTGGAGAGTATTGGAGTGGATCCTCTATTCACCACCTGGATCTACAGCTATCTCACTGGGAGGTCACAGTACGACAGACTGAGGGGCAGTGTGTCGGACACTTTGGTGAGCAACATTGGAGCACCGCAGGGGACAGTGCTGTCTCCCTTCCTTTTTACACTGTACACTGCCAACTTCACATATCATTCTGTGGCATGCCACATTAGAAATACTCTGACACGGCTGTTGTGCCATGTGTGAAGGGAGGGGATGAGATGGAGTACAGAGGAGTCATTTCCTCATTTACTGACTGGAGCAGGAGCAATGGTCTGATCATAAACACCATCAAGACCAAGGAGATGATTACTGACTTCAGCAGAAGGCCCTTCCACACCATTCACCATCGACAGTAAGGTGATAGAGGTTGCCCAGTCCTATAAAGTTTTGGGAGTCCATCTGGACAACAAGCGGGACTGGTTGGTACATGCAAGCACCTTGTATAATTTTTGGGGTTGTCTGTTGGGGGGGCGTGGTGTGACCCTGAGAGACAGTAATGGGCTGGATAAGCTGATAAGGGCGTGTGGGTCAGTGATGGGGAGGAGGGCAGACTCTGTGCTGGAGAGGAGGATGAGGACTGTAATTCAGGGCATCCTTTACAGAACAGTCTGTCTGCTGCTGTCTCTCGACCGCAGCAACAGGCTCCTTTCCCTGCACTGCAGAACAGAACGATATAAGAGCTCTTTTGTTCCCTCTGCTATAAGAATTTATAACAGCTCGCTCTGAACATGTGCACTTTATTAATTAGTGATTTTTAATTTAACTATGTATTTTTTATGTGTCTATGCGTGGATGTGTTGCTGCTGGACAGGCAAATTTCTCCTTCAGGGCTTTAATAATGTGTCGGTCCGTCCGTCCGTCCATCTGTCAGAGTCGCTCTGCAGAACCAGTTGATTACAAACCGTTGCAGGGTCTGTAATCAACGTAGAGAAATGATCATTTTCCCAACAAACATACTCAAAAACATCAGCCGCTCTGATAAGGGAATCGTTAAGCAAAAAGACTATTGATATCGGTGGATTGAAATACTAGGACCGAGACGTCGCCCGGTATGGTGGAGCCGGGTCCCCACCCTGGAGCCAGACCTGGGGTTGGGGCTCGCGTGCGAGCGCCTGGTGGTCGTGCCTTAGCCCATGCGGCCCGGCCGGGGGTCAGCCCGAAAGAGCGACGTGGGCCTGCCCTCCTGTGGGTTCACCACCTGCAGAGGCGGCCATGGGGGTCGGGTGCAGAGAGGATTGGTTGGCGGTCGAGGGCGGGTGGCCCGGCGGCCCGGTCCATGCTCACAGCCCCTGGCTGTTGGGACGTGGAATGTCACCTTGCTGGGGGGGAAGGAGCCTGAGCTTGTGCGGGAGGTTGAGAGATACTGACTAGAGATAGTCGGGCTCACCTCCACGCACAGCTTGGGCTCTGGTACCCAACTCCTGGAGAGGGGCTGGACGCTTCATTTTTCTGGCGTTGCCCACGCGGAGAGGCGGAGAGCTGGGGTCGCATTGCTTATTGCTCCCCAGCTCAGTTGCCATGTGTTGGCGTTCACTCCAGTGAATGAGAGGGTCGCGTCCCTACGCCTTCGGGTCGGGGACAGGTCTCTCGCCGTTGTCTCGGCCTACGGGCCGAGCGCCAGTGCAGAGTACCTGACCTTCTTGGAGTCCCTGGGAGGGGTACTAGATAGCGCTCCGACTGGGAACTCCATTGTTCTCCTGGGGGATTTCAGTGCCCACGTGGGCGGCGAAAGTGAGACCTGGAGGGGGGTGATCAGGAAGCACGGCCTCCTCGATCTGAACCTGAGTGGTGTTCAGTTGTTGGACGTTTGTGCTAGTCACAGTTTGTCCATCACAAACACCATTGTTCGAGCACAAGGGTGTCCATAAGTGCACGTGGCACCAGGACACCCTGAGCCGGAGGTCGATGATCGACTTTGTAGTCGTATCATCTGACCTTCGGCCACGTGTCTCGGATACTCGAGTGAAGAGAGGGGCAGAGCTGTTGACCGATCACCACCTGGTGGTGAGTTGGATCCGCTGGGAGGGGAGGAAGCCAGTCAGACCTGGCAGGCCCAAACTATCGTGAGGGTCTGCTGGGAACGACTGGCAGAACCCTCTGTCAGCGAGGTCTTCATCTCCCACCTCCGGGAGAGCTTCTCCCAGATCCCGGGGGAGGCTGGAGACATGGAGTCTGAGTGGACCATGTTCTCCACCTCCATTGTCGATGCGGCTGCTCGTAGCTGTGGTCACAAGGTCTCTGGTGCCTGTCGCAGCGGCAATCCCCGAACCCAGTGGTGGACGCCGAATAAGGGATGCTGTCAAGCTGAAGAAGGAGTCCTACTTATCTTTGTTGGTAGGTGGGACCCCGGAGGCAGCTGACAGGTACCGGCAGGCCAAGCATGCAGCAGCCCGTGCGGTCGCAGAGGCAAAAACTCGGGTCTGGGAGGAGTTCGGGGAGGCCATGGAGGAGGACTGTCGGTCAGCCTTGAAGGTATTCTGGCAAACCGTCCGACGCCTTGGGAGGTGGAGGCAGCTCTCCACCAGCACTGTTTACGGTGCGGGTGGGGAGCTGTTGACCCTGACTGGGGATGTTGTCGGGCGGTGGAAGGAATACTTCGAGGATCTCCTCAATCCCATCATCACGTCTTCTGAAGAGGAAGCAGAGACTGGGGACTCAGAGGCGGACTCATCCATTACCCAGGCCGAAGTCACCAAGGTGGTTAGAAAGCTCCTTGGTGGCAAGGCTCCTGGGGTGGATGAAATCTGTCCTGAGTACCTTAAGTCTCTGGATGTTGTGGGACTGTCTTGGCTGACATGCCTCTGCAGCATCGCGTGGCGATCAGGGACAGTGCCTCTGGATTGGCAGACCGGCGTGGTGGTCCCTCTGTTTAAGAAGGGGGACCTGAGGGTGTGTTCCAACTATAGGGGGATCACACTCCTCAGCCTCCTCGGTAAGGTCTATTCCAGAGTACTGGAGAGGAGAATTCGACCGATGGTCGAACCTCGGATTCAGGAGGCGCAGTGTGGTTTTCGTCCTGGTCGCGGCACACTGCACCAGCTCTACACGCTCCATCGGGTGCTCGAGGGTTCATGGGAGTTCTCCCAACTAGTCCACATGTGTTTTGTGGATCTGGAGAAGGCGTTCGACCGTGTCCCTCGGGGCACCCTGTCGGGGGTGCTCCGGGAGTACGGGGTCCGGGGTCCTTTGCTAAGGGCTATCCGGTCCCTGAAGACCGCAGCAGGAGCTTGGTTCGCATTGCCGGTAGTAAGTCAAACCTGTTTTCAGTGCACGGTCCTCCGCCAGGGCTGCCCTTTGTCACCGGTTCTGTTCATTATTTTTATGGACAGAATTTCTAGGCGCAGCCAGGGTGTAGAGGTGGTCTGGTTTGGGAACCACAGAATCTCATCTCTGCTGTTTGCGGACGATGTGGTTCTGTTGGCTTCGTCAAATCAGGACCTTCAGCGTGCATTGGGGCGGTTTTGCAGCCGAGTGAGTGTGAAGCGTCCGGGATGAAAATCAGCACCTCCAAATCCGAGGCCATGGTTCTCGACCGGAAAAAGGTGCTTTGCCCTCTTCAGGTCGGTGGAGTGTCCTTGCCTCAAGTGGAGGAGTTTAAGTATCTCGGGGTCTTGTTCACGAGTGAGGGACGGATGGAGCGTGAGATCGATACATCGGTGGAGCATCTGCAGTGATGCGGTTGCTGTATCGGACCGTTGTGGTGAAGAGAGAGCTGAGTAGGGGGGCAAAGCTCTTGATTTACCGATCTCTACGTTCCGATCCTCACCTATGGTCATGAGATTTGGCTCATGACCAAAAGAACGAGATCGCGAGTACAAGCGGCTGAGATGAGTTTCCTCCGCAGGGTTGCTGGGCGCTCACTTAGTGGTGAGGAGCTCAGTCACTCGGGAGGAGCTCGGAGTCGAGCCGCTGCTCCTCCATGTCGAAAGGATTCAGTTGAGGTGGCTCGGGCATCTTTTCCGGATGCCCCCTGGACGCCTCGCTGGAGAGGTGTTCTGGGCACGTCCCATTGGGAGGAGGCCCCGGGGAAGACCCAGGACATGCTGGAGGGACTACATCTCTCGGCTGGCTTGGGAACACCTTGGGGTTCCCCCGCAGGAGTTGGGGGAGGTGTGTGTGGATTGGGAGGTCTGGGCGGCTTTGCTTGAGCTGCTGCCCCCGCGACCCGACTCCGGATAAAGCAGAAGAAAATGGATGGATGGATATCGGTGGATTGAATAATTTCTTAACGATACCCGAAAAGAACCAGTTCTTGATACCCAACCCTAAACAGGAACATGTAGAGATGCGGCCCACCACAATGCACTGCACATATTGAACTTTTTTTGTACTTCATACCAAACAACAATTGTTTTTGTTGTTGTTGTTTTGTTTTTGTTTTGTTTTTTTTGTTTTTTTTTTTTACAAAAGCATGAGTGGTATTTTTCTTTAAGGTTTTAAAAGATGTTGAGTATAGAAAGCTATTCAATGACAGCCCTTTACAAGACATGGCATGAAAATATCATTCAAAAACCAAAACATTGTAGATCTCAGCTGAGCAGCCCAATAATACCATTCTAGGTTTGGCAACTGTAGCCCAGCCCTATCATAAGGTAAGTATAAGAGGGAGAGTCTGAGTCTTGGCTTCCTATTGTTCCATATGAAATAAAAAAAAAGTTTTCTGGTCCTAGAAGAAAAAGGAGGAGAGGCCAGTGGAATTGACTGAAAGATATATAAAAATTTCGGTAGTATAGACATCTTTACTATGTTAATTCTTCCCAGTATAGAAAGAGGCATTGTTGTCCATCTCGTGGTTTCTTCAAATACCTCTGCTACCATAGGTTCATAATTGGCCGAACTAAGATTACTTATTTTTGGAGTAATTCTGATGCCCAAGTATTTAAATCCCTCTGTGGCATTCACAAAAGGGTGGGGTACAACTGGTTTCTTCCTCTCGTTTACATTTAAAAATAGTAGATGACTTTTCTTTATTCACTTTAAACCCAGAGAATGACCAAATCAATCAATCAATTTTTTTTATAGCGCCAAATCACAACAAACAGTTGCCCCAAGGCGCTTTATATTGTAAGGCAAGGCCATACAATAATTATGTAAAACCCCAACGGTCAAAACGACCCCCTGTGAGCAAGCACTTGGCTACAGTGGGAACCTTGAGTAGATATGGCCATTCGACCCGGTCCAACGGCTTCTCTGCATCAAGTGATAGAATTGCAGTATCTGGAGACTCTTGACACTCGTGGATTATATTAAGGACTGTTCTCACGTTGTGGAACCCCTGGTGATTTTGTACAAAACCATTCTGGTCTCCATGTATAATGGCTGATAGAACCCTCTCAAGTCTCATTGCTAGAACCTTAGCTATAATCTTTGTGTCAGAGTCTAAACGTGAACTGCATTCGGTTGACACTTTGCCTGGTTTTAGAATAAGAGTGATCAGCACACAACATAATGAGGTGGGATTAAAGGATTCCAAATAAACATCTAATAATGGGACTACTAATTTTGCTTTAAATAATTTATAAATATCTGTTGGAAGCCCATCTGGGCCCGGGGCCTTTCCTCCTCTCATGTTTGTAATGGCATCAGAGATGTCATTTAAATTTAATTCCCTCTCCAACTCAGTTTTTGTATCTTCTGAAGTACAGGGAATGACCAATCCATCCAAGAAGCTGTTTCGATTTACCAGGTCTAATGAGCTGTTAGAATTATAAAGGGTTTTATAATATGAAATAAAGGTGTTGTTAATTTCGGTGGGATCTGTTGATAATTCTCCTTGTTCATTCATTATTGATAGCTCCGTCTGATTAAAGCTTCTTTATCTGCCAAGCTAGCAATTTACCTGGCTTTTCACCCTGATCACAAAAGGTTTGTTTCAGTGTTATTAGACCATCTTCAGCCTTAGCCACAGAAAGCTCCTCATATTTCCCTTTAAAGGTCAGTAATTCCTGTTTTGTTTTTTTGTTTGTTTTTTTGTGTGTTGAATCATCTATAGTAACCTCTCTCTAATTCTCTGATTTTTTAGTCTAATTCATTCATTGTCTGTTTAAAATTGTTAAACTTAGAACTGGTAAAGCTCATTTGTCCTTTAACAAATGCTTTTAAAGCTTCCCACCTAATGGCTGCAGCTGTTTGATTGGTCTTTATTGAAAAGTAGAGGTCTATGTGTTTGCCGACAAATTTTATGAAGTCAGAATCTTGTAACCATATAGGGTGTAAACGCCAGTTAGCTGAGTGTTTGTTCCATTGACCAGCGTTATAAAATAGTGAGGTTGGGGCATGGTCTGACAAAACAATACTATCATATGTACAATTAGTTATACTGGATAACAGATAAGGGGAAATTAATCTATTTGGGAGTGGGTTTTAAATCCTGCTGAATAGCAAGAGAATTCCCTTTTGCTGGGGTTTTGAGTTCACCAAGGATCGCATAGATTTAAGTCTTTCATATATTGTTGTATTACTTTCTGGTTTGAGAATGGGATGTGTCCATCCCAGTCGAGCGATCAAGCTTTGGGTCTAAAGCACAATTTAAATCACCTACCAGTATTGTCTTACCTGGGAGGGAGGCCAACAGAAGGAATAAATTCTCCAAAAATGATGGATTATCATCATTGGGGCCATATACATGAGCCAAATTGATATTTTCTCTCCAAAGAGTTCCCTGGACCACCAGAAATCTACCGGCTTTATCATGAACAGTGTTATACACTTGAAAAGACACTGACTTATGAATTGTCACCATCACCCCTCTGGAATGAGAAGGGAAACACGATGCTAACACTTCTCCTGGCCATCTCCTGCATACTTTGGTCAGTTCCTCTCTGAGTAGATGAGTCTCCTGGATAAACACTATTGATGACTTAAATTGTTTAAGCCTGGTGATAACCTGTTCTAATTTGGTCAGTTTTACCATCCCTCTGACATTCCATGAAGTAAATTTAAAATTCTTATTTGAAGTCATCTGATCTTAATGGTGCAACAGATTGTGCAACATACTGTAGTAACATCTCTGAGTTGTTGGAAAACCTGTGTGCTGTATTGGGACGAGACCACCAACATGTAACGTGTTGTGAAACATACGGAGAGGAAAAACAAATAAACAGAAGACTTAAACTCTGCAATAAACAAAACCCCTTAGCTGTCAACCTGAAGTGGACAGCCTGACGCCCTTTCTCTGACATTCCCCTGACCTTGGGGAGAAGTTAAGTGCACACAGTGATCCTGTGTAAACAAGGGAGCACCTATAAACCAAACCGAGCCAAAATGATAACAGAACAAACCAGGCCAACTGTGGCTCTGGCAAAATGATATAATCTGCACAAAAAGTAGATATGAAATGTTTAAGGCATTCTTGCAGCTTAACTTCCATCTAAGAAAGTTGACAGTATAGTTTGAAACCAATTCTCCAAGAAAGACATAAAGGCCCACTTCAAAATGGCACGTAGCAGTTTCTGTTTAACATATATATATTAATATACATATATATACATTACATCTGAGGAGATTGGAAAAAATGATGTTCATAAAACAGAAAAAAAAGAGAGAACACATCACAAATTTACATGTGTGTTACTGGCCCATAAAGGCAGCAATCACAGATTGTAGCCGTTATAGGATTCGGCAGATCACTTCAGTTATCCTGTGAGTTCTGTGTTTTGTAACCCTTGGATACATTTTTCAGCATCTGCTGGAGTTTTAAACTCACGTGTTTGTCCATTAGAAGACTCTCGTAGCTTTGCTGGGTAGAATATTCCGCAGCGTATGTTCATCAATTTCAGCTGTTGTTTTACTCGGTCAAAACCCCTCCTGTGTCGGTGGAGCTCCGATGAAAGATCCAGGACGAACATGATCTCTTGACGGCCACAGATAACCTTGCCTTTGTCTCTGGCTGCTCACATCACACGGATCTTGTTCTGGAAGTTTAAAAACTTCACTATAAGGACTCTCGGTGTGGTTGGTCAATTAGGTTGTGTCCGGCCAGGCAACCTGTGCGCTCTTTCGATGAGAGGTGGTCTCGGGAATACCGCTGGTCCCAGCGCATCGGGGAGCCACTTCCCCAGGAAAGCCATAGCATCATTTCCTTCCATCTTCTCGGGCATATGAACTAATCACAGGTTGGATCGACGAGCGTGGTTTTCAAGCTCATCAAGTTTGTTTGTGAGGAGAGCCACTTGTTTAACGAGCACCTCCGTCCTGCCTTTCTCAGAGCTCACCATGTCTTCCACATTGCTAATGCGCACCTCCACCTCATTGATGCGCGTCAAGAAGTCCTGCACATCCTTTTAACGTCTTGAATCACTTTCAGGACCACATCCATCTTTGAGGAGAAGTCATTCCTGATCCCATCGAGTATCTGAATAACATCCATACTGTGGGTCACTCCTGTATCTACGTCCTCGTGAAGCACGGTGCTAGCTTCACCTGTTGATTTAGCTACGCTGCTAGCATTAGAGACGTCATCTTCCTCACTCGGAGAAGAGTGTGCTTTAGATTTGCTTTATGCTTTCTTCATCAGCATATTGTCGCAGGTATACAATGTTGCGTCGCCACAAGCAATAATTATCACTGTTCACGCAGATTAATGAACATATACAGGATTTAACAAAAATATCGCCAGGAGCTCACAAAAGAGACGTGTTCTTAGTTCAGTGCCATAACCACACCCCCCTGCACTGTACAAATGAAAGTGAAGCTGGTTGAGATGATTTTAAGTGATCAGTCAAGATACTCTGCAGAAAATCTCTTTGGATTCTTTCTTCACTCTTTATGAAACAACAGAATGAGTCTTCACCAGAGCCTTTAACATGCTGACAGAGGGTGAAGCTCAAAGCGAGATTTTCTTTAGCCGTGTAAACAAACACTCTGCCACAGAACGGTTTAGTTTGGGGTTTTTTTTTTTTTTTTTTTTTTTTTAGATTTTGAACTTAAAAACCCAGTTCAGATGGAGCCAGAACTTGTTGCAAGATGCTTCTTGTCCCGTTGTGCATCTTCTTCAGTCCAAAACAGCAGGGTTTTTCTGTTTTTCTCATGTGCGCAGTGTGAAACATGAAGCTGCTCTGTGCACCGTCTCCTCCCATTTTCACAGAGAGAAGCTGCTACAAAGCGGCCTGGAAAATGTACTGACATTCAAAGTCCATTAGTGGTTAAAAAATGACTAGTAAAACTAGAAACACAGGTCTACTTAAGGAGCACGAAGAGTGCTCATTAACGGTGGCCAACAGTCGCCTTCCAACCCCACAATTAACCTTTGTAAAATCAATTATTGACATTTGTGGATGTGTTGGAATCAGGCCACCAGAGCAGTGATGATCATGGACCCAAACACTGCTGGACTCTGAGCAAATAGGAGAGAAATTTGACTGTCTGTGTGATAGCCAGCAGAGCCCTGAGGTTCTGATGGAACCCTGGTGGTCCAAAGCTGTGGAGACAGTCTGATGGTGTTTGTGGGGTCTGTTTCCTTGTTGGTATTAACCAGCCCTTGTCTCTGCACAGGAAGTAGTGTCTCACTGTAAGAAGCTGACAAAGAAGAACAAAGGCCATCTGTCTGACATGATGGACCTGGAGAGAAGTAAAGGCCTGAAGGCTCTGAGCAAAGAAAGGCGAGAGAAGTTGGAGGCCTACCAAAACCTCTTCTACCTGCTGCAGGTGAGACCTACAGCCCGGTGAGTGGGTTTCCTCCGGGTATGACAAACATGCTGGTTCAGTTTAGCTGGTAAGAAGATCTGGAGTTGGTCCTCGCTGTGCTCAGTAGCTGCCCGCTGTGCCTTGTGTAGTCAGATTATTTCTAACATGTCTGTGATTAGGATGGGCGCCAGCCCCTGTCATATCTGCGTCGGCGTGTATCGGACGGCAGCGTGTGGCTAACACCCGTGTTGTCGATTCCTGTCGTATCTGCGTTGCCGTGTATGGGACGGCAGCGTGTGGCTAACACCCGTGTTGTCGATTCCTGTCGTATCTGCATTGCCGTGTATGGGACGGCAGCGTGTGACTAACACCCGTGTTGTCGATTCCTGTCGTATCTGCGTTGCCGTGTATTGGACGGCAGCGTGTGGCTAACACCCGTGTTGTCGATTCCTGTCGTATCTGCTTTGGCATGTATGGGACGGGAGCGTGTGCCTAACACCCGTGTTGTCAATTCCTGTCCTATCTGCGTTGGCGTGTATGGGACGGGAGCGTGTGCCTAACACCCGTGTTGTCGATTCCTGTCCTATCTACGTTGGCGTGTATGGGACGGGAGCGTGTGCCTAACACCCGTGTTGTCGATTCCTGTCGTATCTGCGTTGGCGTGTATGGGACGGGAGCGTGTGCCTAACACCCGTGTTGTCGATTCCTGTCGTATCTGCGTTGGCGTGTATGGGACGGGAGCGTGTGCCTAACACCCGTGTTGTCGATTCCTGTCGTATCTGCGTCGGCGTGTATGGGACGGGAGCGTGTGCCTAACACCCGTGTTGTCGATTCCTGTCCTATCTGCGTCGGCGTGTATGGGACGGGAGCGTGTGCCTAACACCCGTGTTGTCGATTCCTGTCGTATCTGCGTCGGCGTGTATGGGACGGGAGCGTGTGCCTAACACCCGTGTTGTCGATTCCTGTCGTATCTGCGTCGGCGTGTATGGGACGGCAGCGTGTGGCTAACACCCGTGTTGTCGATTCCTGTCCTGTCTGCGTCGGCGTGTATCGGACGGGAGCGTGTGGCTAACACCCGTGTTGTCGATTCCTGTCCTGTCTGCGTCGGCGTGTATCGGACGGGAGCGTGTGGCTAACACCCGTGTTGTCGATTCCTGTCCTGTCTGCGTCGGCGTGTATCGGACGGGAGCGTGTGGCTAACACCCGTGTTGTCGATTCCTGTCGTATCTGCGTCGGCGTGTTTTGGTGCTGCGTTTGTGATGGCGTGTTTTGACTCTGTGCCTCATAGACTCAGCCTCAGTACCTGGCCCGGCTGATCTTCCTGATGCCTCAGTGTCGCTCCACCAGCTTCATGGAGATGGTGGTCTTCATTCTTTTTAATTACGGTGCCGACCACAGAGAGGCCTTCCTGCTTCTGCAGCTCTTTACGACCGCTCTGCAGCATGAGATCAGGTACGGGTTAACCTTTTATCCAGAGTGAAGTTCATGTGATCACAACATGTGCATCTTCACAGCTAACCCATCTGAAGCGGTTACGGCTCTATTTTTGTTTCTTTAACAACATTATTTATCATTTTTCTAGACCAAAAACACACCCATACACCCCCCCCCCCCCCACACACACACACACACACAGAAAAAGTCAACAACAACAACAATAAATTATAATAATAATGAAAAAGACTTGAGGCAGTCTGTGTAACTTATGTTATAACACCAACATTCTGGACCTTTGACATAAGAAAGGTAATAGTAGTAATAATAATAATAATAATAATAATACTAGATAAGTAAACACATTGTAAGAAAAGAAAAAATGTCCCAACAAACAGGATATGTACATTAAAAGTGTTAAGGCAGCAGCCACGACTAAACTATATAAAAAATAAATGACTGATCCTCAAACAGAAATCAAGTAAAGGACAGGCTCTTGATATGAGCTCTGAACGAGGACCAGGTTCTATGAGTTTTGTCCTCCAGCCCACATACTGTATACATTTTTTTTTTTTTTCCCCCAGTGCTCGTCCCAACATTAGCTCTCTCATCCAGTGGACATCGAAGCAGGGTTCTTCCCCTTCCAGTTTAGCAGCATCAGACGGCAAGCATGTAATGATGCAAGACAACTAGTCCAAAAACAGCCGTCAAGGGGACAGGATTCAGTGTTTTACCCAATATGACTGAAGGATTGAAGACCAGAAGCCATTCAAAGATTGACACGACCAAAACGTGTGTCCCAGAGAAACAGGATAGTGTCGACACTGAGGGCGGTTTGGGCCAACGTTGGGGTCTCACTTAGACAGTCTGTCATTAGAGAAACGCAGTCTGTGGACCACCTTAAACTGGACCAAGCTGAGTCTGATAGAGAGAGCAGGTGTGTCTCTGCGCTGTGTTATATTCTGCCAGGTCTCTTCCAATAGTATTTCTCCAGTACCCGCGTTAGTATTTCTCTATCCTACGCATTAGGACGGCCATCTAGAATTAATGCATATATTTTTGATATTGCTCCTTTATCGTGTGGATTTACATTGAGGACGAGGTACAGCAGATCTTTCTTTAGAGGTTGGAGATGGACACCCTGGAAGGAATTTAGAGGCAAAACTCCGAACCTGAAGATGTTGGAAATAATGAGATTTTGGTAAATTATGATCCTACGGTTACGACTGCATTTTGAGGGGGAATTCTCTTTGTTTTTGTTTTCTAGATTCAGATATTGAAATCTACCTTTAGCCGTCCGTTGCAGCCAGAACACTTGTAGAGTTGAGCAAATAAAGAGCTGAAACCCTTTCAGCAGACTGAGCATACGTTTGGACTAACTGCTGGCAAACTCTGTCCTGGATTTAGGCTGAAGGTGGACCGACCTCAGGATGTGGTGATCGGTAACCCAACAGTCATCAAGATGCTGGTAAACTTTTATCGCCACACTCATTGTCAAACCATGGGCCACGAGACACAAGCCCTGGATGTCCTCGCATGAAACTGGACCTGGATTAACCAGACTGAAACCCAGTCTGGTCACAAAAGGTATTTGTACTTGCTTTTATTTCAGGTCTCATGTGGACTGAGGTGCATTTTTATGTGGTATTTGCTGTGATTGGCCCTTGGTGAGTATTTTTGGACCAGAGCATCAAAACCACTTTTGTCTTACTTGGAACAAAACACAAATCAGTTTTACAGCTGACACAGGAGCACTGTTTGGTGTCCCGGCGGTCTGTTTCCTGCAGTTCACTGCCCTACAGCATCAGTCCTGAAGAGGCTCTGTCTCACCCTGAGGTGCGGCGCCGTGTAGACATCGCCATCATCAACCTGAAGAACCTGACTGACAGAGTCCTCAAAGCGATCACCTCCAACCTCACCAAACTTCCGTATGTTATCACACAAATACCTCCACTCACTGCACAAGGACATCGCGGGAAATGACATTTTCTTATTTCTTCTAGATATGGTTTTCGTTACACCGCCAATGTGCTGAGAGACACTTTGAGGGCCAAGTTCCCTGAAGCCAGCAAGCACGACATCTACAAGGTAACTGTCAGAAACGAAAAAAGTTTTAGTCAGCTTGAGCTGTCCCCCATGTTTAATGTAAAAATGCATGAAGGAATTGGACAGATGAGTCTGTCCCCTCCTCAAAGACGGTGAATGCTCTCATCTCTAGTTTCTGTATAGGCTCTCAGTTGTCCAGGTGGTTTCCATAGTAGAGAAGCTTGAATCTTCGACTGGACTGGGTTGCTTGACGTGAGGACGTTTCGCTTCAAATCACAGAAGCTTCCTCAGCTAAAATTCTTGCTCTGGTAGTCTGACTTCTGTCTTGACTCTTGTAGAGAAGAATAAACCAGAAGCCAACAAAAGCTGGAGTTTTTAACCTAACCAGACCCCACCTACCGAGAGGCTGACTGCTATAGGCTAGTGACTAAACAATAGCCCTAATTAGCACCTATTGTGCTCTAGTTAGCACTCTCCTAATGACAGGACGGAAGCCTCCCCTGATGGCTCCCTTGACGACTCTCTCCTGATGACGTGAATGACTCATTAGCATGAACAAAAGACTGAAACTGCTTTGACCTGAGTACCACATTGTAAACAGGGGACAAAGCGTGTCTGAGACCCGCGCCGCGGTTAAGGCTGGGTTTCAACTGTTTTACAAAGAATGCTTCCTTGACACCTCTCTCAAACCATTTCTTCTCTCTGGCTAAGATTTTAACTTCCTTGTCCTCAAACGTGTCGTTAGTGTCTTTCAGGTGGAGATGAACTGTAGACTGAGGTCCACTGGCGACCTCTCTGCAGTGCTGGTATAGCCTCTTGTGTAAAAGTTGCTTCTCACCTATGTAGTGTTCATTACAGTTTTCCTGACATCTGATATGATACACTACATTGCTCTGTTTGTAACTAGGGATCCTGTCCTTAGGGTGAACTAATTTCTGTCTCAAGGTGTTGACTGGTTTAAAGTAAACTGGGATTTTGTGCTGTCTGAAGATCCTCTGTAGTTTTTCCCCTACTCCTGCTAAATAAGGGAGAGACACTCCTCTTCTTCTTGTCTCCGTCTCCTGTCTATCTGGTCTCTTTGTTTTCTGGGACCTCTGCACTTTGTCCAGGGACCGGCGTGGGTACCCATATACTGTGAGGGCTTTCCGTACAAGTTGTTGCTCTTTAGCCCTTCCCTCTGCAGTTGTGGGCACCTGTAGGGCTCTGTGTTGAAGCGTCCTGATCACCCCGAGCTTGTGTTCAAGGGGGTGGTTTGAGCCAAAGAGCAGATCTTGGTCAGTGTGAGTGGGTTTTCTGTAAAACCCTTCTGGAGCTGCCTGTTCTCTCCAATCGTAACATCACAGTCCAAGAAGGCTAAATGGTTGTTTCTGGCATCCTCACGTGTGAACTTGATATCGGAATCCACCGAATTGGTGTGTTCTGTAAAGTCCTCGACCTCCTGTTGCTTGATTTTAACCCATGTGTCATCGACATATCTGAACCAGTGACTGGGAGAGATGCCCGTGAACGACGTCAAGGCTGTCTTCTCCACTCGTTCCATGTACAGAATGGCCACAATGGGAGATACCGGAGACCCCATCGCACAACCATGGATCTGCCTGTAGTAATTCCCCCTAAACAGGAAATACGTGGTGTTAAGACAGATCTCCAAGAGTTGGCAGATGTGGTCTGATGTGAGTTTGGTCCTTTCAGGTAGAGACACATCTTCCAGCAGTCGCTGCCTCACAGCTGAGATGGCCTCAGCGGTGGGGATGCAGGTGAACAACGAAGTCACATCGAATGACACCATAGTTTCATCTGCCTCCAGCTGCAGGTCCTTGATCTTGTTCACAAAATCTTGTGTGTTCTCCACATGGTGGTCTGAGTTACCCACTAGAGGAGCCAAAATCCACTTGAGGTGCTTGGCCAAATTGTATGTGATGGAATCTGTGCTACATACAATAGGCCTGAGTGGCACGTCCTGTTTGTGGATTTTGGGCAGTCCATAGATGCATGGAGTGGCGTCCCCCGGGTACAGTCTGTAGTATGTCTGCCTGTCGATGAGTCCCTCTTTCTCCAGGTTTTGGAGGCAGCTAATGATTTTCTTCTTATAGCCACTCGTGGGGTCTCTCTTCAGACGTTTGTATGTACTGGAGTCATTGAGCAAGTTGTTGATCTTGGCCTCGTAGTCCGATGTGTTTAGGACCACCGTGCATCTGCCTTTATCTGCTGGCAGGATAAGGATGCTTTGGTCCTTCTGCAGTGCTGCCAAAGCTTTCTGTTCTTCTCCTGTGATGTTGGACGGAGGAGGCTTAGCACTGTTAAGCGCTGCTGTGACTCTTAGGTGGAGGTCCCCAGCTTCTGACTCTGACAAACTGTTGTGTTTAATGGCTGACTCTACTGCAGTGATGTAATCTACTGTCGGTATATGTTTAGGGGTCACTGAGAAATTTAGTCCTTTGGTGAGCACATCCTTTTCTGTCTGTGTAAGAACCCTGTCTGAGAGATTCTTTACCCAATTTTCCCCGTTGTCACTAATTTGTCTGGGTGTATCTTTAAAAATACTCCCACTGAAAGTACGCCTTTTCTGCACTAAAAGGTTGTGAAACTTCCTGATTTGCTGCTCCTTACTTTTAAATGCTCAGCCATTTGAATTTTAACTATGAACTTTGTGATCTTATTATGGGCCTCTTCCCCCACTAAGGTTTCTAACCTTTTGTAAAGACTATCAAGATTATTTTGGGGGTCTAATATTTTAAAATGAAGCCTTCTAATTCTAAGACCCAAAATCCTCCTAAGGTAACTGTGCTGGATCTTTTCTGCTGTGTGGCCTGCTTCTAGTGCCTTCTGCTTCATGCATTTGGGAATAACATTGTTTTGTTTGCATCTTAGGTTAAATCTTAAGTGGTTTCTAAAGTTAGCTATCTTTTTAGCAGTCCTTTCCAGCTTACGTACCAGTGCCAGGGCCTCATGCCCACAGTTGGTCGCAATGTTTCTGTGTAGGCTCTCAGTTGTCCAGGTGGTTTCCATAGTAGAGAAGCTTGAATCTTCGACTGGACTGTGTTGCTTGACGTGAGGACGTTTCGCTTCAAATCACAGAAGCTTCCTCAGCTAAAATTCTTGCTCTGGTAGTCTGACTTCTGTCTTGACCCTTGTAGAGAAGAATAAACCAGAAGCCAACAAAAGCTGGAGTTTTTAACCTAACCAGACCCCACCTACCGAGAGGCTGACTGCTATAGGCTAGTGACTAAACAATAGCCCTAATTAGCACGTATTGTGCTCTAGTTAGCACTCTCCTAATGACGGAACCCTCCCCTGATGGCTCCCTTGACGACTCTCTCTTGATGACGTGAATGACTCATTACTAGACATTGAAAGTAGGAAGTTGCTATACATCCAACTTCTCACTGATGCAAGGCAATCTTCTAAGGATTTTATGTGGATGAGATTACCAGCAATTATTGGCATGTATAGCTGAGTATCATCAGCATAGCAATGAAAGGTAATCCTAAAACGCCATAATATGTTCCCAATAGGTGATATATATATATATAAAGGGAGAAAAGCAGGGGGCCTAAGACAGACCCCAGTGGAAACCCAAATTTCATGTCACTAAGGTTAGGTAGTGGTAGGTAGGTGAGGTAGTGTTATTGTGTTATTATAGTGTACAAAACAGTGAGATTGACTGGTCAGGTATGATTTCAACCATGCAAGTGCACTCCCAGTAATCCCAAAATGATTCTCTAACCTGTCGAGTAGAATATGATGGTCCATGGAATCAAACGCAGCACTAAGATCTAACAGCACCAGAACCGTAGTGGTGTTCAAATCCATTGTAAGCAGAAGATTATTCACCACTATTTTAATTACAAGTTATTTAATGTAAGAAAGAAACCCAGAAGGATTTTCTTGAATAAACTGCTGTGTATAAATTAGCAGTTCTGATGTTTCTGACACACGTCTACACTGTTCTGTGTTTTGGCCTGATGCCTCGTTTCTTTTGGCTTTAAGTAAGGCTGTAACAAAGAACTTAAAAAAAAAAACTGGCGTTACTTCACAAAATTTAGCTCTCAAAATGCAGGCAATAGTGTTTCAGAGGGTTTAATTTAAAAAATCTTCTGGGAGAAGCTGGTCCCAGTCTCCTCTATCCTGCAGCTTGCTGAAAGGAGAACTTTCCCTCAGTGCTTGGTGTGCGGCACACTGCAGGAGAACTTAGAGGCTGTAAGAGAACTTCCCCCAATAACTTTTCCCATAGCTGTGCAACAATCCACCAGAGAACCTTCGTGCACCGTCCCACGGAAAAGGCATGTCATGAAGAACAGAAAAAACAAAACCTGCGGTGTGAAACGGCAGACGTTTCTCTTTTCTTGCCTGTAATAACAGACGGTAGCGACTTTAATCAGCAGAAAAGTGAGTCACAACTGACACTTTAAATGGCTGTGACTGAGGTTCATGAAAAAAAATGATCATTTCTGTTCATCAGAAATGATCATTTTCCCACTACACACCCTTGGAAATGGCGTAAGGGCCCACCTGCAGCGTAATTTAATCAAGCAGCAACGTAATGGGCCATTACACTGTTATAATGCTGGCGAGAACCCTGGAGTGGATGGTGGACATGTCCTCTCGTTGGCCATCTGTCCGTGAGCAGGAATTAATGGACTTTATTTAATGTGCCATGATCTTGAGAGAACTTTTCATTTCATTTATTTATTTATTTGAGACAGGGACAGTGCACAATATACATTATCCTTAAATAGGAGAGATGCATTATGCCAGGTTGTAGCACACGTGCTAATTTCCACCTGTAGTCCCTAGACAGGCTGATGAAAAACAATTAAAAAGAGGACATTTACAATATATTACATTAAATTTTTAAAATTGCAGACACTGTGTCCAAAGCACATGACATTAGATCACACTATGGTTACATGTCTGACCCGAGAGCAACCAATTTTTAACCAGTCGTGAAAAAGTGTAAACGTTTGTACAAGAAATAAGTTCAGTTGGTAACATATTCCACTGGCGCATGGCCACACAAGAGAACGTTGAGTACCCAAAGGTTGTTCTACGTCTGGGAATCCTGCACTCACCTCAACCCATTGACCGAGTGGCTCGAGATGTTGTTTCTGAGTTCAAGGATATGAAAGTTTTTAACGGCGGAGCAGCAGTGCCATGAATGATTTGAAACAACAAACATAAATTTGAGTACATGATTGAATTTTCAAAGCTCAGAATATTATACTTTGAGAGTATGTGACAATGATGAAATAAACGTTTTTTCTTATGAATCTTGAGAGAGCTTTTATAAAGTGATTGAGAGGCCAAAGGGCAGTTTTGCACGCCTGTGACCAACTTGTCATACAGTAACAAAAATGTGGTATAATCATTGCATTAAGATATACATTAGAAGCTTCGATGGTAAGAGAGTTTCGAATGTATCTATAATTTGATCAATTAAATTTTAACATGTTTCTTAAAATTCAAATTTGAATCAAGTATTATACCCAGATATCTACATTGATCAACATTATGAATTTTCTGACCACTGATTAAAACTTTAGAACATATCTGAAGTTTATTTCGGTTTGTAAAAAAACATAGATACCGTTTTTTCAATATTTAAAGTAAGGCAGGCATTTTTTAACCAATGAGAAACCAACTTCATCTCTCTTGTTAGTTTTTGAGCTACCTCCTCCACGGTTTTTCCATGGGTATACACTACAGGGTCATCAGCATACATAATTGTTTTAACATTGCAGACAGATGGAAGATCATTAATATAAAGTGTGAACAACAGTGGCCCTAAAATAGAGCACACCTAGTCTGCATGGTCTTAAAGGGGATGTTACTTCACCCATAGTTACACACTGCTGCCTGTCACTGAGGTATGATCTTATCCAATGAATTGTATTGGTATGAAAGCTGAATTTAGTTAATTTGTTAAGAAGAAGTTTGTGGTTAACGGTGTCAAAAGCCTTCCTCAAGTAAAGCCTCAACAGACTCGTGATGTTCCATCAACTGCATTGCTACAACCTTTTCAAAGACTTTGGAGATGGTTTGAAGGATACTGATAGGCCTATAGTTGGAGACTTGGAGCTTGTCTCCAGACTTGTAGACAGGTTTAACCACAGCTGTTTTTAAAACCGTGGGGAAGGTGTTTTCACATATTGACTGATTTATCACTTTTGTTAAAACTGGGGTTAGTTTCTTTGTGTTCCTTTAAGAAAGCAGTGTCAATACCAAAGATGTCCTTAGTTTTACTCTTGTTTAGTTGTGAAATTACTTTAAAAACATTTTCTTCCACAATATTATACAATTTAAAAGAGTCATTACAATCATTTTCAAGTTTCAAGGAACAATAATAATTAGAAAAATTGTCTGCCAATTTCAGAACAGAATCAAGAAAATAATCATTAAAGTATATTGCCAATTCAGCATTATCATTGTTAATTACTTCTTTTTTTTTTGAGTTCTAATTATCACAATTTGGTTTTTCTCTTCACAATAATTTGTCCATACTCCTCCAGAGTTGTTTACTGTTCACTTTTGCCTCTTTAATCAGATTTAAGAAGAAATTTCCCTTTGCCTTTTTAAGGTGCATAGTAACTTTATTTCGCAAACGTTGAAAATACAATGATCAGTGATTTTTTGTTTGAGAAAATGTTTAAGAGCCATATCCCTCTGTTTCATTAGATCCCAGAAGAGCTATTAAACCATGGCAGTGCTTGCTTTTTCTTTGGTTTTCTCTGCTTCAGTTCAGTATATTTAGCAACTGTCTCCTTTATAGCTAAAATTATATTACTGCATGAGCGATCACAACATTCATTATCAATTTTACCACCAGTCTATTTTTTTATTTCTTTCTCCAGAGGAGTTTGATTTTCTTTGGAATGTAAGGATTTTTACATTGATTTTTAATATTTTATTTCTGTTTCGTAATTTATTCAATTTTCTTGCAACAAGGGTTAGATTATGATCAGACAGCCCAGTTATTAATTGTATATTTTCGTTATTCTGTCTGGTTTGTTAGTAAATATTAGGTCAATCAAAGTTTGAGAGTTCTTAGTTAATCTGGTGGGCTTATTTATCAATTGTGACATTTGTACTGAATTTGCAATGTCTTTAAGCTTTTTTCTTTACTCTATCCAACCAATTGACATTAAAACCCCCATTAGTAAAATTTCTTTCCTTTCATATTTCTTAAGTATTTCAGTTAAACCAGTATAAAAGTCATCTTTTGCATTTGGAGGACGATAAACAGCAAGAATGATAAAAGACATCTGAGGTGATAGAGTTATTGTGACACCAACACATTCCAAGGTATGTACTGGAATATCTGTTGCATGACTGTCGATGCTGTCTTTCACGTAGATCAAACCCCGCCCCCTTTCCCCTTCCCTTTCGTCTATAAACTTTATATCCAGCAATTGTAAACACAGATAAAGGAGATGTGGGTGTCAACCAAGTTTCCGTAAGACAGAGGTAATCGAGATTTGAGTCCGTAAGTAAATGTTCCATTGGCTCCGTTTTCGAAATCACGCTACGTATGTTTGTGTCCACCAAATATTCCTTTCGGTTTGGTCTTTGTATTCTATAAAACAGACGCATGGTTTACAGTTTGAAAGAGTTTTGTGTTGCATTGTTTAGATGCAACAACAGCCTGTAGTGAATCTAATTTATACTTGTCACATGCGCTTGTTTGTCGCTTTTGGCACACAGTTTGCTGAGATATTACCTTGTAGCAAAGTGGAAGCGTGCGCAGTGCAGTTGTCTGGTGCTGGCGTGGCTGTGTTCATCTGTGGTCGATGTGGGACCACAGGGCCGGGGGTGAAAGAAAGCTGCAGAGCTGCAGCTGGTGATGACACGTGGGATCTGTCCATGAGGAGAGGACATGGACATGTCCTAAGTGGCTCTACTCTCCTCTTTTCAACTCTTCTGTTTTACTCTTCCTTTTTAGATATTTAGATATACCTTAGTATACTAGCATAGTTTCACCTTAAACAAATCAAATCAATTTTATTTATATAGCGCCAAATCACAACAAACAGTCGCTTTATATTGTAAGGCAAAAACCATACAATAATTACAGAAAAACCCCAACTCTCAAAACGACCCCCTGTGAGCAAGCACTTGGCGACACTGGGAAGGAAAAACTCCATTTTAACAGGAAGAAACCTCCAGCAGAACCAGGCTCAGGGAGGGGCAGTCTTCTGCTGGGACTGGTTGGGGCTGAGGGGAGAGAATAAGGAAAAAGACATGCTGTGGAGGGGAGCAGAGATCGATCACTAATGATTAAATGCAGAGTGGTGCATATAGAGCAAGAAGAGGTGAATAAAAAGAAACACTGGGTGCATCATGGGAACCCCACAGCAGTCTAAGTCTATAGCAGCACAACTGAGGGATGGTTCAGGGTCACCTGATCCAGCCCTAACTATAAGCGTTAGCAAAAAGGAAAGTTTTAAGCTTAATCTTAAAAGTAGAGAGGGTGTCTGTCTCCCTGATCTGAATTGGGAGCTGGTTCCACAGGAGAGGAGCCTGAAAGCTGAAGGCTCTGCCTCCCATTCTACTCTTACAAACCCTAGGAACTACAAGTAAGCCTGAATTAACTGAAGGCTTTTCAGGGAGCCTTTAGGACAACCTGATAATAATGAATTACAATAGTCCAGCCTAGAGGAAATAAATGCATGAATTAGTTTTTCAGCATCGCTCTGAGACAAGACCTTTCTAATTTTAGAGATATTGCGCAAATGCAAAAAAGCAGTCCTACATATTTGCTTAATATGCGCATTGAAGGACATATCCTGATCAAAAATGACTCCAAGATTTCTCACAGTATTACTAGAGTCAGGTTAATGACCATCCATGGGTAAGGATCTGGTTAGACACCATGTTTCTAAGATTTGTGGGGCCAAGTACAATAACTTCAGTTTTATCTGAATTTAAAAGCAGGAAATTAGAGTCATCCATGTCTTTATGTCTGTAAGACAATCCTGCAGTTAACTAATTGGTGTGTGTCCTCTGGCTTCATGGATAGATAAAGCTGGGTATCATTTGTGTAACAATGAAAATTTAAGCAATGCTTTCTAATAATACTGCCTAAGGGAAGCATGTATAAAGTGAATAAAATCGGTCCTAACACAGAACCTTGTGGAACTCCATAATTAACCTTAGTCTGTGAAGAAGACTCCCCATTTACATGAACAAATTGTAATCTATTAGATAAATATGATTCAAACCACCGCAGCGCAGTGCCTTTAATACCTATGGCATGCTCTAATCTCTGTAAAAAAAATTTTATGGTCAACAGTATCAAAAGCAGCACTGAGGTCTAACAGAACAAGCACAGAGATGAGTCCACTGTCTGAGGTCATAAGAAGATCATTTGTAACCTTCACTGATGAATTCTGAAACCTGACTGAAACTCTTCAAATAGACCATTCCTCTGCAGATGATCAGTTAGCTGTTTTACAACTACCCTTTCAAGAATTTTGAGAGAAAAGGAAGGTTGGAGATTGGCCTATAATTAGCTAAGATAGCTGGGTCAAGTGATGGCTTTTTAAGTAATGGTTTAATTACTGCCACCTTAAAAGCCTGTGGTACATAGCCAACTAATAAAGATAGATTGATCATATTTAAGATCGAAGCATTAATTAATGGTAGGGCTTCCTTGAGCAGCCTGGTAGGAATGGGGTCTAATAGACATGTTGATGATTTGGAGAAAGTGACTAATGAAAGTAACTCAGACAGAACAATCGGAGAGAAAGAGTCTAACCAAATACCAGCATTACTGAAAGCAGCCAAAGATAACGATATGTCTTTGGGATGGTTATGAGTAACTTTTTCTCTAATAGTTAAAATTTTATTAACAAAGAAAGTCATGAATCATTCCTAGTTAAAGTTAAAGGAATACTCGGCTCAGTAGAGCTCTGACTCTTTGTCAGCCTGGCTACAGTGCTGAAAAGAAACCTGGGGTTGTTCTTATTTTCTTCAATTGGTGATGAGTAGTAAGGTGTTCTAGCTTTACGGAGGGCTTTTTTTATAGAGCAACAGACTCTTTTTCCAGGCTAAATGAAGATCTTCTAAATTAGTGAGACACCATTTCCTCTCCAGCTTACGGGTTATCTGCTTTAAGCTGCGAGTTTGTGGGTTATACCACAGAGTCAGGCACTTCTGATTTAAGGCTCTCTTTTTCAGAGGAGCTACAGCATCCAAAGTTGTCTTCAATGAGGATGTAAAACTATTGACGACATAATCTATCTCACACAGAGTTTAGGTAGCTACTCTGCACTGTGTTGGTATATGGCATTGAAGAACATAAAGAAGGAATCATATCTGTTGGGAAGGTGTCGTAGCACGGACCCACAACAGGGGGCGCAAAGGAACGGACAATGAATAAGCCAATAAGTAACAATTTAATGTTGTGACAACACACAACTAAATTCACACAAGATATAAATAGACAATTAACACCAGGTGACGTGTGGGCAGGCTCAAAGATAGAAGACCCCCGACGAGAGATGAGCCGCGTCCCACACGGCTTCCACCACCAACGGCCTGAAGAACACCGGAGCCGCCAAGTCCCGAGTCCCCAGGTGGCCTCTGTCTTCGGCTGTCGACCCTGGTACTGCTGGCAGAAAACAAAGACAGGATGGATGAGTGTGAATTCGCACACTCAGTAATCCCACAGTCTGTACACAGTTAGGAGGGAGAACCTCCACCTCCAAGTAGGAACACACTAGCAGCTCCTGTTACCACTTATCTGGATGGAGTGAGATGCGAAGACGTCGCTTCTCTCACTACACGCCAACCCAGCAGAGTGCACCACAGGAAAAATGGCTGCAAAACAGATCAGACGTAAGTCACAGTAGGGATACAGCAGAGAATATTACCTCTTCGGTAGTTGATTTCTCGGCGGGGAGGTGGAGTTGCAGTCCGGCTTATGTAGCGGTGTGAATGAGTGACAGCTGGTGTGATGAGTGACAGCTGTCACTTCTTCTGGGTCTGGCGCCCTCTTGTGCTTGGAGCCCGCACTCCAAGTAGGATGCCCTCTGGTGGTGGTGGGCCAGCAGTACCTCCTCTTCAGCGGCCCACATAACAATATCCTTAAACCTAGTTACAGCGCTTTCAGAAAGACTTCTACTGTAATGAAACTTATTCCCCACTGCTGGGTAGTCCATTAAAGTAAATGTAAATGTTATTAAGAAATGATCAGACAGAAGGGGGTTTTCAGGGAATACTGTTAAGTCTTCAATTTCTATGCCATATGTCAGAACAATATCAAAAGTGTGGTTAAAGTGGTGGGTGGACTCATTTACATTTTGAGTGAAGCCAGCTGAGTCTAATAATAGATTAAATGCAGTGTTGAGGCTGTCATTCTCAGCATCTATGTGGATATTAAAATCGCCCACTATAATTATCTTATCTGAGCTAAGCACTAAGTCAGATAAAAGGTCTGAAATTCACAGAGAAACTCACAGTAACAACCAGGAGGATGATAGATAATAACAAATAAAACTGGTTTTTGAGACTTCCAATTGGATGGACAAGAGTCAAGCTTTCAAATGAATTAAAGCTCTGTCTGGGTTTTTGATTAATTAATAAGCTGGAGTGGAAGATTGCTGCTAATCCTCCTCCTTGACCCGTGCTTTGAGAATTCTGACAGTTAGTGTGACTCGGGGGTGTTGACTCATTTAAACTAACATATTCATCCTGCTGTAACCAGGTTTCTGTAAGGCAGAATAAATCAATATGTTGATCAATTGTTATATCATTTACTAACAGGGACTTAGAAGAGAGAGACCTAATGTTTAATAGACCACATTTAACTGTTTTAGTCTGTGGTGCAGTTGAAGGTGCTATATTATTTTTTCTTTTTGAATTTTATGCTTAAATAGATTTTGCTGGTTATTGGTAGTCTGGGAGCAGGCACCGTCTCTACGGGGATGGGGTAATGAGGGGATGGCAGGGGGAGAGAAGCTGCAGAGAGGTGTGTAAGACTACAACTCTGCTTCCTGGTCCCAACCCTGGATAGTCACGGTTTGGAGGATTTAATAAAATTGGCCAGATTTCTAGAGATGAGAGCTGCTCCATCCAAAGTGGGATGGATGCTGTCTCTCCTAACAAGACCAGTTTTCCCCAGAAACTTTGCCAATTATCAATGAAGCCCACCTCATTTTTTGGACTCCACTCAGACAGCCAGCAATTCAAGGAGAACATGCGGCTAAACATGTCACTCCCGGTCCGATTGGGGAGGGGCCCAGAGAAAACTACAGAGTCCGACATTGTTTTTGCAAAGTTACACACCGATTCAATGTTAATTTTAGTGACCGCCGATTGGGGACCGGGAGTGACAATTCAATCCTTAGAATTGGAATGTAATATATAAGATATACCTACTGAATTTTCATGTCTTCTTGCTGGCGATCGGTCCGTGAGCAGGAGTTAATGGACTTTATATAACGTACCACAATCATGAGAGAACTTGAGGAGATGGCGGCCATCAGTCCGTGAGGAATGGATGTGGACATGTCCTCTCACTGGCGATCTGTCCATGAGAAGTTAGTGAACATAGAAGCTTGGACAACCCATCTCTTCTTCTGTGGTTTTGAAGCTTCACTGCCAGTAGAGTCCAGCTGGATGAATAAAGTCTACCAATGCAAGTATGTACTGATAAAAAACCAAAAATATTTTTTTTCTCTGGCGTAGGCTTGTGTACAATTGTGGTGGCTTGGTGTACAGATGCGCAGTGTTGTGTAAATTTACATACAGTAGTGGACTTGTGTGGAACACTGCGTCCGTGCTCTATGCTGACAGTCGGTGAAAAAATTAAACATGTTTAATTTTTTGCATCCAATTCACGCCCCTTTTGCATCCCTCAGCATATTGCCACGTAGGGTTGCGTAAGCTTTGCGTAGTCTGTATGTATACCTTCTTACATGTGATACAGGGTGTGATCAATAAACAGACATGTAAGAAGGTATACTTGCACAACTCTACATTGGCCTGGTGTTAAAGGGGCTTAAGATAAATGCAGATGAGCAAATTAAAGCTTCCCTGCTTTATATTGTGATGAACGTGGACACTTGTTTACTCTGTGGACAGGCTTCATTCAAAGCTGCGCAGTACATTGGGACATAAACCCATCGTATCCTACTGATGTTCCAAAACGAGGTCATTTGTCAGCGGCGGAATGACGGTGAGCTGCTGTTAATGAGACATCTACTGGATTTGTTCAAAGCGTTGGAGTTGGGGAACTGATTTAGTCTGAGTCAGGGATCTTATTTTACTTGTATGGATGCACAAGTTCAAAACAGACACTGAGGGTTTTGAATTTTATTTTTATTTTTTAATGCTTCATGCGTCGTGTGCTTTTGGATAACTTGTATTTCTGTCTGTTAAACCAGTAGAAGGTGACATTCTGGATTACACCTGAACCTTCGTACTTTATGTCGGAATCATGCTGATGCCTTTTTGGTGGAGGCGGTCACAGACTCTATTAAACCTTCTTTTTCGAGATAGAAGATGCAAGTCTGCAACAGTCCCTGAAGGTCATCGTGTCAGTTCTTATGCCCGGATCCTTTAGTGCAAAGGGGTTGGAATGCCAGTTCATGATGGTCCTTCCACCAGGTTAGGCCGGTACCAGTTTACAGTCGGTTGGACTGGGACAATGCAGATGACACAGATCTGGAATTTGCGTCTTATTCCACAGAACTGCCTGCTCTGCTCTGACGCAGCTTTGCTGGAAGTGATAATAAGTGATAAGTATTGCTCCAGGTTTTAGAGAGCTCTTCTCTCCACAGATCGTGGGGAACCTGGTCTATTATCGCTACATGAACCCAGCCATTGTTGCCCCTGATGGCTTTGATGTGGTTGACCGCACCGCTGGCTCCACCCTGCTGCCGGAGCAGCGGCACATCTTGGGCTCCATTGCCCGCATGCTGCAGCACGCTGCTGTCAATAAGCATTTCCACGGTGAAGGCGACCATGTCTGTGCCCTGAACGAGTACATCAGCCAAAGCCACGCCAGGTTCAGGTGAGCTAGACTTCTCTCTCCACAGGACCTTTGACTCCTGCTGGTGCGAACTGTTGTTTAAGTCTCTTCTTATGTGAAATGCTTTCACTGAACGTTTAACTCTTCAGAATCCTGAACGTCTCCTGCAGCACCACCCTCTGGAGATCAGTGGCCATATTGACGTTGAACTTGACTTTCAGTGGTTTTCACACTGGCATTGTTGTGCTTCCCTGACAGGAAGTTCCTGTGTGCAGTGTGCGACGTCCCCAAACCGGAGGATCACTTTGGCATTGACGAATTCTCAGAGATGCTAAACGTCCACAAACCCATCATTTACATCTCTGTGAGTGAGCTACTCGACACCCACAAGGTCAGTACCACTCCAAGCCGCACGGCATAGCACTGAGGACATGCAGCGAGTCGTAGCCGACACCACGGGCCGAACTGGAAACATAAATCACCAGTTGTATTTAAACACGCTGTAAAGGCAGTGTCACGTCCTCAGCCCGTGAACACTGTGAAACACGCTGTAAAGGCAGCGTCACGTCCTCAGCCCGTGAACACTGTGAAACACGCTGTAAAGGCAACATCACATCCTCAGCCCGTGAACACTGTGAAACACGCTGTAAAGGCAACATCACATCCTCAGCCCGTGAACACTGTGAAACACGCTGTAAAGGCAACGTCACGTCCTCAGCCCGTGAACACTGTGAAACACGCTGGAAAGGCAACGTCACGTCCTCAGCCTGTAAACACTGTGAAACACGCGGTAAAGGCAACGTCACGTCCTCAGCCTGTAAACACTGTGAAACACGCGGTAAAGGCAGTGTCGCGTCCTCAGCCCGTGAACACTGTGAAACACGCGGTAAAGGCAGCGACGCGTCCTCAGCCCGTGAACCCTGTGAAACACGCGGTAAAGGCAGCGTCGCGTCCTCAGCCCGTGAACACTGTGAAACACGCGGTAAAGGCAGCGTCGCGTCGTCAGGCCGCGAATAATGATCAAATGAGGAGGAGGAAAGAAACTACTTTGACTTTGTCCTTTTTCTGAAGCAGCTGGTATAAAACGGTTTGTGTTTGTGTGCAGTTGTTGTTGGAGCATCAGGATGTTTTGTGTTCTGATCCCTCTGACCCTCTGAGACTCCTGCTGAAGGACCTGGGAACCATTCCTTCCGTGCAGGAACTTACCGGTACTGCTACGACCACAGACTCTTCCGTGGTCACTTCCTCATTGTGCGGCCTCATGTTTGACTTGACTGCTCTCTTGTTTGTTGCCCTTAATCCAGGATCTTCTACTGATCCAGGATCATTGTCAGAACGAGTCCCCGGCAGTAAGACTGAGATTTCTCTGACTCTCACCAACAAGTTTGACATCTTCACAGACTCTGAGGACAGAGCAGACACCCGAGGACTCCTGTTCAGGTACTTCAGCCTGGAGGTTCACACATACTGGAGCAGATAACATCGGTTTTACAGCAGAATTGTGCAAATGCTGGTACAAGCACCAAATTTGACGATTCCCAAGATAGTACTGAACAAATCTGGTCGATTGGCTGCTTGAAAATCCAAGATGGTGGCCATTTTTAAGATGGCCACCAAATGACCTGCTGAAAAATGAATTTTTGTGTTGGAAAGCTCTGATCACAGTGGATCTGTTTTACAGCATCTGTGAAATCCAAGATGGTCCATAGTTTGACAATGGCAGCCAAATCTGAACCAAAATCATTTTTCCTCACAAAAATCTTGAATTTTCAAGTGACCAAATGACCAAGTATTATCATGAGAATCACCACGCTTATACCAGCAAATGTGTGATTTTTCCGTTATCTTCTCCACTAAGAAGTGACGGTTTGTTTGTTTAAGTACCAAGCAGCTGATTGTCGACATCATCAGGAGTCAGTCAGGCGACACTCTGAGTGAGATACTGAGCTCGTCAGCGTCACAGCACCAGGTAAAGGAGCCGTCAACAGTCAGCTCGCTGACAAATGGCTGCAGGTCCTTAGTCATTTTCTCTGTGAACCATTCTGGAAACTAGAAGATGTGCCATGAGAGGCTCATGAAGCAGCGCGAGCTGGCAGACGCTTGCACACCTGAAAAGATGAAGAGGAATCAGTCGCTGGTGGCTAACAGCAGGCTGAGTCTGGAGGAGAAGAAAAGGAAGATTGTGAGGAGTCTTCGTCGATTGGAGGGGCTGGGAGTCCTCACAGCGGGACGGGCAGACAGCCAGATCCTGCAGATGATAGCAAAGGTGCTAACTTTAGAAACCAGACCGTGTCATCATGCATGTTGGATAAATCAATAACTCGCCTCCTTCCTCCAACAGGACATACGTCACCAGCGTCTGCACCGACAACGCCGGAGGGCCCAAATCCTAAAGCTTCGCCAGACGCTCAGCAGTCTACAGGCCAAGAGCAGCTTCCACAGTGAGCAGATCGACTACTACAGACATTACACGACCTCCTGTCTGGAAAACCTCAGCACCAGCAGGTAAATGACACACAGAGCCTCTTGACCATTACAAGTCCTCACATGTCTCAGATTGCAGGTCAAAACCATCCAAAAGTATCTGCCAAGAGTCCTATCAAGGTATGAACTTTCTGAAGACCTCGTGAAACGGTAACCCCAACACCTTCATAAACTGAGCGGTCCTGTCCGCATTCAGACTGTACGACCTCTGCAGAGTCGGTGGATATTGTGTTTGTAGCGCTGGAGAAGCTGAGTGAGGAGTTGGGGTTTCTGGGTTTGTGATGATCCTGGATCATACTGCAGAAGATGGATGAGGAGAATCAGTTGTACTGTGAGGCAACATCAGCTACAGCACTTTGTCCATGTGGTGTGTTTCTCTGCATTACAGAGGGGCTGGTACACATTTTTTTTTTCAATTCTGATACAGAACTGCTGCTTCCCATAAAGATTCTGAGATGAGCGCTTGTTGAAGTTGTTAAACCTTATGTTCCTTCTCATGCCCTGTGTTCGCAGGATTAAGAGGTCAGCAGGTTTGAGTGCCGTTGCCTCTCGTGTCCTGACACTGTGGAACACTTTGACTAATAGCAATCCTCAACAACTGAGCCTTTATAGACAAACTTTAAATAGATTTTATTTAGTTTACTATTATATTGTTGTGTCTCAGCTTAACCGTATTTATTTGTATTTGATATTTAATATAAACAGATAAAATATGGGACGTTTTTTTTTGCATAAACATAGGCTGTCTGCAGAGATCGCTCAAGTCAAACTTAGAGCACATTTAAAATGACAGCAGTCAACCAAAGTGCTGTCCAGATGGGCGCCAGGTTACAGTCAATAATAAGTAAATAAACAAATAGATTTAAAATAGTAACATAACTAGGACTGCAAGCAGTCATATGCTGGCCCTTGTGTCCGCGCCACTGCCTGCCTGGGCCAGAGCGTGCCCTTGTGACCAGATGTGGGCAGGTGTGAACAGGGGCCGACTCTCATCACACAGTTCAAGTTTCAAGCAAATCATACAATGCATGGAGTTATGACAAGTTGATGGTTCATCCACTAGGGGCTGCTCATTGCACAATCAGAGGGGCAGGTGTGTTCAGGGGCCGACCCTCATTACACATGTGAAGTTTCAAGTCAATCAGGTAATGCATGAAGGAGTTATGACAAGTTGATGGTTCATCCTACGGAGCAGACAGTCATCACACAGTTCAAGTTTCAAGCAAATCAGACAATGGATGAAGGAGTTATGAGAGGTTGATGTACAAACAGAGGGCCGGGTGTGTTCAGGGGCCAACCTTCATCACACATGAAGTTTCAAGTCAATTAGGCAAAGCATGAAGGAGTTATCATGACTTGATGTTCTGTGGCGAAGGGTCAAAATGGAGGCGCCATAGCAGCCACACCCTTCAACATAGAAAAAAGCTTTTGATAACTTTTGATCAGTATCGTCTCTGGATGGTCTGAAAGAAATTTGAAGTGCATTGGACAGAATCCCTAGGAGGAGATTGTTCAAATACAACGTGTGGAAATCATGCCAAAATGACAAGAAAATTCAAAATGGCTGACTTCCTGTTTGGAGTAGACCAATGGTGCAAAAGACATTTTTGTACATCTATGCAAATCACACGTGTACCAGTTTTCATCTCCCTTCTCCATTTAAAAAAAAAAGAAAAAAAAAAACCTATGCGGAGGGGTTTTTGAAAGTTTCAAGGGGGCGCTATTGAGGCATTTTGCCCCGCCCATGGGCGACGCCCCTATGAATTCTAAGAGGTTGTCGTGCTTGACCAGTGTATCAATTTTCATTATGATATGACAAAATTAAAGCCATCAAAAAGAAGAACTTAATTTCATGGCGAAGGGTCGATATTCGGCACGCCGCCACACGGACGCCATTACCCATTTCTTCACAGTGATCATTGCCTATGTTCACCAACTTGTTCTGCTTGTTATAGAAGTGGAATGAAGTTGATTGGGTTAACTATGTGACATCAGTACCTGTTAAAGTAAAAATAGGACATTTCCTGTTACCACCGGGGGGGGCGCTATGGCGGAGGTGGGAAGTTAATATATGGAGACGTTCAAGGCGGAGCCCTCATCATGTCCAACAAGTTTGAAGGATCTATGATGAAGTATGTGGGTGTGACAGCCATTTGAAGTGAAACGGCGTGCTCCGAAATGCTCGCCAAAGTTTGACGAACCCTAGCAGCCACGCCTTTTGACCTACCGAAATTCTTTTGATAACTTTTGATCAGCACGGTCTCATGATGATGTTGACCAAATTTGAAGATGATTGGATGAAATCCCTAGGACGAGTTCGTTCAAATGTAAGCAGTGGAAATGGCCAAAATGGCAAAAATGACCTCAAAATCAAAAATTAAAATCAAAATGGCTGACTTCCTGTTGACATTTCACCATGACGTTAACAGATTTTTTTGTGCATCCCAGCATGGTAAATATGTGTACCAAATTTCATGAGGCTACGACAAAAAAAAAGAAGAAAAAACCCATTGGGGATGGGTTTTTTTTTTTTGAAAATTTGTAGGGGGCACTATTTCGCCATTTCGCTGCTTACACAGGTGACTCCAATAATCAGAAAGGGTATTTATGGTGGCCATTTGCAAATGTTTCCCCTCTTTGCATCTCTCCTAATGAGTGGCAACATGGGAGCCTCTAAACAACTCTCATTGACCTGAAAACAAAGATTGTTCAACATCATGGTTTAGGGGAGGGATACAAAAAGCCAGCTTCATTTTGGAACAAGGTACTGTGGACTGATGAAAATAAATGGAGTTATTTGGCCATAACAAGGGGCGGTATGCATGGCTGATAAAGAACACAGCATTCCAAGAAAAACACGTGCTACCTACAGTAAAATTTGGAGGTGGTTCCATCATGCTGTGTGGCTGTGTGGCCAGTGCAGGTACTGGGAATCTTGTTCAAGTTGAGGATCACATGGATTCTAGTCAATATCAGCAGATTGAGAACAATGTTCATGAATCAGTGACAAAGTTGAAGTTGCGCCGGGGCTGGATCTTTCAACAAGACAATGACCCTAAACACTGCTCAAAATCTACTAAGGCATTCATGCAGAGGGACAAGTACAATGTTCTGGAATGGCCATCTCAGTCCCCAGACCTGAATATTATTGAAAATCTGCTCGGAAACCAACAAACCTGAGATATTTTGTAAAGAAGAATGGTCCAAAATACCTTCAACCAGAATCCAGACTCTCATTGGAAGCTACAGGAAGCATTTAGAGGCTGTTATTTCTGCAAAAGGAGGATCTACTAAATATTGATGTATTTTTTCTGTTGGGGTGCCCAAATTTATGCACCTGTCTAATTTTGTTTAAATAATTATTGCACACTTTCTGTAAATCCTATAAACTTCATTTCACTTCTCAAATATCAGTGTTTGTCTACTATATGATATATTTAACTGAAATTTCTGATCCAAACAACCTATGATTTATAAAGGAAAATCATGGAAATTATCAGGGGTGCAAAAACTTTTACATACCACTGTAAGTATTCACAGTCTTTGTCATGAAGCTCAAAATTGAGTTCAGGTACTTCCTGTTTCCAAAGATCATCCTTGAGATGTTTCTACAGCTTAACTGGAGTCCACCTGGGGTAAATTCAGTTGATTGGACATGATTTGGAAAGACACACACCTGTCTACATATAAGGTCCTGCAGTTGACAGTCGGAGCACAAACCAAGCATGAAGTCAAAGGAATTGTCTGTAGACCTCTGAGACAGGATTGTCTGGAGGCACAAATCTGGGGAAGGATACAAAAACATTTCTACTGCTTTGAAGGTCTCAATAGTTTTGTGTCATGTCTGTGATCTGCTTTTTTTCTACAAAATTAAACAACTGAATGAACATCCTCCAAGGCCGGTGATTCCATAATTTTTGCCAGGGGTTGTACTTATGGACATGTGATTTCTTAGTTTTTTAACCTTAATAAATTTGCAAAAATAAACAAACCCCTTTTTCATGTTGTCATTATGGGGTGCTGTGAGCAGAATTTTGAGGGGAAAAATGAATTGACTCAATTTTGGAATAAGGCTGTAACATAACAAATGGAAACAGTGAAGCGCTGTGAATACTTTCTGGATGCTCTGCATGTTTCAGGTTATTTTTATATTCTCCACCCTGTTGATGCAGAAGCAATCTAGGTTCACCACATCATGTATTAATTTGATAACATGGCAAGAGCTTCGATCAGTGTGGATAACATCAATACTGGACCCTTTCCTGATACTGGGTCAGGTGGGGACCACTGTTCTGGATACGTGGCATGCAGGTGCCCCAGTGCTAACGGTGGTTGATTACGGACACACCCACATTTCACCTGGCTGCAGAAGATGGACAGTTGCTTTGGTGAGGTGGGGATGGACCTGTTGTCTGCTTGGCTGGTTTCCATCCAGGACCCAGTTTTCTTTTTCTGTGGTGTGGTAGATGTGGTGACGCATGGTATCACCACATGCTGCCAGACCTGACTCACTTTTCCAGCACTGAAAAATGCTCCACAAATTCCCAGCATCCATCAGTATCACACAAACGTGGACACCTGCAGAGAATTCACACCTCATCACAATGATGGCCACAATTAAAATAAAGATACAAGAAAAGTGAGAATAGCAACCAAACCTTTGACGATCAGAAAGAGTTTTTAACACTGGAATGTCCAAATGCAGCTTAAATATCAATGAATTGACACTGAACAGGACCTCAGGCCCCTCCCACAAAGGTGTCATGGTCCAAAGCTTCAGAGAAAATTATCTTAAAAACAAAAAACAAAAAGGTAGTTCCAACACTTTCTGCTGAGTCGTTGCTGTCATAGCTCATGTAAATGCTGAGTTAGTGTGGAGCGCTGGTTTGCTGATTAAATGCATTTTCGTGGAAGTTTCCCTGATGGCTGTCAATGATTCTCTGCTGCAGCAAACTGACCAATAAAAAAGCAGACAGCAGATGGAAGAAG
>NC_047109.1:3725927-3833427 GCF_902500255.1 Thalassophryne amazonica | reverse complement strand
CTTGGGAAAGAAATTCATTAATTGTATCCATATTTTGTAATGTATTGGTGGTCTTAAATTCGCTACGTGAGATATCGTTCCAAGCAACTGTTGCACAAAATCTAATTACTTTTATGTAAAATATAATTGTTTTTCATGTTCAAATGTGTATTATATTTGTTTAATGTGAATTTTCTATTCTTCAAAAACTAATCAATGTTTTGAAGCAACTGAAATGTTCATACAATGCATATTTATAAATAGTTCAGTCTAACTCCATAAAAATCTAGTTTGCCATTTGAAGGAATTGACTGTAAAGACATTTTAGCAGAAATGCATTACTGTGTATTAATGATATATTCTTAAAGTGTGTATCTCTTTTTTTTTTTACATTCAAACACAAAAAAAGTTGTAGTCTGATTATTGTCTGAACATTATCAGCAAATGTCTGTTATACGCTGTATAGAAAACCTTTCACTCATAAATAACACAACTTAGTGAGGGACACGCTCAGTATCACTAATAAATATACTGCCTCAAACCACTGATATGATTGTGCATTTATATAATTGTGCATTTGGTTTTAACTGAACATTGTCTTTAGGTTCAGTTTAAAGGCTGATGGATTGTTACATGTACAGTTAATATACGTTTTAGAAAAAAGTCTCACACACGTTATTACCTGCACATCCACATATAATTATTATTTATCATTTACCATAGTATTGTGTAGTGTGTACAATTGTATTCAAAAGTTTACATACCCTGGCAGCCCAGGGGCCATTTTTCAGAGGATATTTAAAACACAAACTTTTGTTTCCCCTCATGGTTTGCGGTTGGGTGAAACCATTTATTGTCAAACAACTGTGTTTCCTCTTTATAAATCATAATGAAATGACCCAAACGTTTCCTTGCCCCTGTTCTTCATACCGTGTGTCGGCCCCTTTGGGGTCTTCTGTGGCAGCTGTGGACTCCTTTGCTTTGGTCATTGTGACTTTGCCTTAGTCCTCAGTAATGTGAAGATTCACAGATGCTGAGGACTCAGACTTTGGGTGCAAGTGAATGATTTCCTGTACGATGTTGTGCTGAGGGCGCCGCATGTGGAAAGAGCGCTTGAATCCCGTCATGGAGCGTCAGACCTGTGATGTCCTACGGCACCTTCATGGTGAATTATTTTACCTCCAGACTCCACCTTTAAAACACCTCACATGTTTGCACCCACTTACAAAACAACTTGGAGTCGGGCAAAACTCGCACACAGCTGATGGTGTGCTTTGTCACCATGGCAATAAGGCATGGCCCCCTCAAACAGCTGGTTCTGGGTTTCCTTCTCGTCACATGTCAGTGTTGTGTAACTCTGGATACACACTGATCAGTCGGGGGAACTCTTGATATTAATTCCTCAGCTTGGAGGAGGAGCAGTCGCACCTTCTTGTTGGACACTGCTGAGGTCTATGGATTGATGGTGGTGCCCCTCCCATCCTGTTTTGATTTGTGGTTAGCACTCTCACCTCACAGCAAGACGGTTGTGGGCTTGTTTCCCGTCTGGTCCTTTCTGTGTGGACGTGCACCTTTGGTGGACTGGACACTCTAAGGTGTGACTGTCTTAACCCTGGTTCACACGGCAGGATAATTAGGCCGATATCGGACCTGATCTTCCCCTTCTGACAGTCTTAAGGACGCCCCGACAATCGTGATGACGCTCAAGATAATCTTATCAGATATTCCTGCCATGTGTGGTTTGTTCAGAGTGCTCTGATCGCAAATCTGGGATATTCAACATGCTGGATTGTCTTGGCCCGATATCGCAGCACGTGTTTGTCCTCTGACCACAAACGAACGCGCAGCCTGCTGAATGTGACATGCAGCCAATCAGAAAGAGAGGTGACGGACGCACGGAGCGGAAAATAAAATTAAAACAGCTGTTCTGACTGATGAATTATTCAAACGGTGCCAAATCCCAACCTAAATCACCCCAAGGTACTTCTCAGAGTAAAGTCTAAGCTCTCCCAGCCTCTGAGCAAGCACCGTAGAAACAGTGGTCACAGGAAACTGGAGAAGAAACCTCCAGCAGACCGGTGTCAGAGGGGCGGCCATCTGCTCAAACTGCAGAGAGCAAAGTCAGATAAGGTCACATCGTAGTTGTAAAAAAGCCATCAGTATGCTTCTTGTAAGCCTCCCAGCCTACGCTCTTAAATCCAGGACTATCACAGATCTGATTCCTCACTCGGCTCCTCACAGGCTGCAGTCAGAGAATCCACTGACTGTGCAAAGATCACAGTGTCGTCTGCGAAGAAAGAAGTCAGAAAACCTTTAATCACCAACAGAGGTGCTTCAGCTGCTGGCATTCATCACCCTGTGTCCAGGATCCAGTCCATGGAAGCATTAAACCGTGTAGGAGCCAGAATTCACCGGGCAACATTCAGAATCCACGTCCACCTCAGCAGCTCCTCAGGGTGACCCAGAGAGCAGCCCAGACAGCCCGATCAGGGACCTTGTGAAAATGTGAAGCCTGGACAGATCAATGGCTGAAAAGTCACCTGACTTCAGCTGGTTTGTTCCTGGCACTCAATTCTGTTACCGGCTGTCGCCTGTTCTTTCCAGAATGGGTCGAGGAGTCCTGCGTTCAGTCTGTTGGGGCGATGGCTGATTCCCAGACCGTGTTGTGAGAGTCAAGGGTTTGCAGCCGCACTTGAGTTTAAGATGAACGTGAAGACTAAAAATAAATAAGAGATTGACTTTGAAAGAGTGTTGGCCATAAACTGCAATAATTTAGAAACTTTAAATACAATAAAATGCTATTTTCATAAATAATGTTGTCTGTGTTCATCAGTGTCTTACTGTGAGAACATAAAATTTCTCCAGATGTTTGCTCTGAATTGGGATGGTTCACTTTCAATCAGTCCACAGTGATGAAAGGGCCGACATGAACATGTTGTCAGTGAATGCATCACAGAACTTGACACTTTGCCGTTCCAGGTTTAAGAATGTCGTCTTTGACATCGTTCCCGGGTTGGAGAGAGGAAGCTTCACAGTTAAAGCTCGATTTCTGGGGGTTGAGATGGAAGAGTTCCTGCTCAGGTACCAGGTAAGAAACTCAACTGAGTACTAGGAGCCATCACACTGCATGCTGGGTCAAACGAGAAGCACAAAACCCAGAAAGAACCAAAGCCACGTTGAGCTGTGCTGAATGGTCCCCCTACAAATTGATCCCCCCTGATGACACGGTTCACGGATTAAAACTTCGCTTCTGCTTCAAACTTCCTCCAGTCATCATCTGTCTCAGCCACAGATATCTGAAGCTTTTGTACAACAACAAATTCAGCATTATTTCATCAGAAAAGGTGGCGGAAGTGATCAGAGTGCCGCGGCTAAACGTGCTGCTAGCTGATGTGTTCATTGTGGGTCAGACATTTCAAAGTGTCACGAAAGTTTGTCTCATTTCTGCTTAAAACAGCCTCGCTTCTGCTTAAAACTTTAGAATGATTTAAGAGGTTTTACCTTCATCATCTGATGATTAATAATCACATTAATCCATTTGATTGCTTTGGGTGAAGAGACTCCATCTCAGACCTGCTGCTGTGGTCTGAAATGATGCATGCGCATATGCAAAAGGCGGACCGATTTTTAGGGGCGTACCATTTGGTCTGCAACACCGAACCCAACTGATTCAGACTCGGCTAGACATGAAGTCCAAGTAACTTAAATACAGAGTTAAACTGGAATTCAACTTATTTTCATTTATATAGCACCAAATCACAACAAAGTTGCCTCAAGGTGCTTCACACAAGTAAGGTCTGACCCATGGGTAAAAATTCTCCACGACAGATTTCTGTCATTTGGAACCTTTAACCACACATACGCGCGCACGTGGTGTCATGTGTGTTTTGGGGCTGAAATATGATACTCTCACTGTCAAAGCAACATCTCATTCTACGCTAATCAAAGCAGCAGCAATGTCAGCGTGGACTGCGGAGGAAGGCACCGTGTGAATTTTCACTCCTCTCCACTGTTTTTACTGCTTGCCATGAGCCACGGTCCTTCTCCTCCCTGTCTTCATGGGAAACTTCCCCAAGTAGAGCAGGGTGTGGCTTTGCTTTGAACCAATGAAGCATTGATCCGACTCACTGTTTCGATGGTTAGTTGTTTTATTTCGTTTTATCTTAATTTTCCCCGCTAAAACCCTAAAGATCATATGTCTGTGAGTAATATTTACCTTTTTTATGTTAAACCGACCTGTTATGGACTTATAAAACAGTTGATAGATGTATTTTATAACTTAAAAATGGGACTGATGCTAACACATTAGCATGTCTATGGCGTTTTCAATGTTAAAGTTAGCATTAAGCTGTTCACATCTCAGCACAGTTTGTGTTCATTTCTGTATAATTCATGGCTCAGCATTTGTCATAAAAGAGTCAAATGTATTACAAAATGTAATATTTTTTGTTTATCCATCCATCCATCCATTTTCTTCCGCTTTATCCGGAGTCGGGTCACGGTTTTTTGTTTATTTATATATTAATAATAATAATAGCAACAACAACAACAAAAGTAATAACTAATAATAGTAATGCTACAATACAATTTTAGAGAAACAGACAAAAAGAACCTGATAAAACAAAATACAACAGAAAAGGTAAAACCAACTAACAATGAACATAAATAAATAAATAACTGTTTCCTGTGAACACCTTAAACCTCCACTTCACCCGTTTTAAGTTTAATGACAATTTGTTTCGGTCAAACCACATGTAAGCTGTGTTTTTACACAAGAAAAAAAAATGCACTTGGCTACAGTGGGAAGGACAAACTCCCTTTTAACAGGAAGAAACCTCCAGCAGAACCAGGCTCAGGGAGGGGCAGTCTTCTGCTGGGACTGGTTGGGGCTGAGGGAGAGAACCAGGAAAAAGACATGCTGTGGAGGGGAGCAGAGATCGATCACTAATGATTAAATGCAGAGTGGTGCATACAGAGCAAAAAGAGAAAGAAACAGTGCATCATGGGAACCCCCCAGCAGTCTACGTCTATAGCAGCATAACTAAGGGATGGTTCAGGGTCACCTGATCCAGCCCTAACTATAAGCTTTAGCAAAAAGGAAAGTTTTAAGCCTAATCTTAAAAGTAGAGAGGGTGTCTGTCTCCCTGATCTGAATTGGGAGCTGGTTCCACAGGAGAGGAGCCTGAAAGCTGAAGGCTCTGCCTCCCATTCTACTCTTACAAACCCTACGAACTACAAGTAAGCCTGCAGTCTGAGAGCGAAGCGCTCTATTGGGGTGATATGGTACTATGAGGTCCCTAAGATAAGATTGGACCTGATTATTCAAAACCTTATAAGTAAGAAGAATAATTTTAAATTCTATTCTAGAATTAACAGGAAGCCAATGAAGAGAGGCCAATATGGGTGAGATATGCTCTCTCCTTCTAGTCCCCGTCAGTACTCTAGCTGCAGCATTTTGAATTAACTGAAGGCTTTTCAGGGAACTTTTAGGACAACCTGATAATAGTGAATTACAATAGTCCAGCCTAGAGGAAATAAATGCATGAATTAATTTTTCAGCATCACTCTGAGACAAGACCTTTCTAATTTTAGAGATATTGCGCAAATGCAAAAAAGCAGTCCTACATATTTGCTTAATATGCGCATTGAAGGACATATCCTGATCAAAAATGACTCCAAGATTTCTCACAGTATTACTGGAGGTCAGGGTAATGCCATCCAGAATAAGGATCTGGTTAGACACCATGTTTCTAAGATTTGTGGGGCCAAGTACAATAACTTCAGTTTTATCTGAATTTAAAAGCAGGAAATTAGAGGTCATCCATGTCTTTATGTCTGTAAGACAATCCTGCAGTTTAACTAATTGGTGTGTGTCCTCTGGCTTCATGGATAGATAAAGCTGGGTATCATCTGCGTAACAATGAAAATTTAAGCAATGCTGTCTAATAAAACTGCCTAAGGGAAGCATGTATAAAGTGAATAAAATTGGTCCTAGCACAAAACCTTGTGGAACTCCATAATTAACCTTAGTCCATGAAGAAGACTCCCCATTTACATGAACAAATTGTAATCTATTAGATAAATATGATTCAAACCACCACAGCGCAGTGCCTTTAATACTTATGGCATGCTCTAATCTCTGTCATAAAATTTTATGGTCAACAGTATCAAAAGCAGCACTGAGGTCTAACAGGACAAGCACAGAGATGAGTCCACTGTCTGAGGCCATAAGAAGATCATTTGTAACCTTCACTAATGCTGTTTCTGGGGTCTAATAGACATGTTGATGGTTTGGAGGAAGTAACTAATGAAAATAACTCAGACAGAACAATCGGAGAGAAAGAGTCTAACCAAATACCAGCATTACTGAAAACAGCCAAAGATAACGATATGTCTTTGGGATGGTTATGAGTAATTTTTTCTCTAATAGTTAAAATTTTATTAGCAAAGAAAGTCATTACTAGTTAAAGTTAAAGGAATACTTGGCTCAATAGAGCTCTGACTCTTTGTCAGCCTGACTACAGTGCTGAAAAGAAACCTGGGGTTGTTCTTATTTTCTTCAATTAGTGATGAGTAGTAAGATGTCCTAGCTTTACGGAGGGCTTTTTTATAGAGCAACAGACTCTTTTTCCAGGCTAAGTGAAGATCTTCTAAATTAGTGAGACGCCATTTCCTCTCCAACTTACGAGTTATCTGCTTTTAGCTGCGAGTTTGTGAGTTATACCACAGAGTCAGGCACTTCTGATTTAAGGCTCTCTTTTTCAGAGGAGCTACAGCATCCAAAGTTGTGCTCAATGAGGATGTAAAACTATTGACGAGATAATCTATCTCACTCACAGAGTTTAGGTAGCTACTCTGCCCTGTGTTGGTATATGGCATTAGAGAACATAAAGAAGGAATCATATCCTTAAACCTAGTTACAGCGCTTTCCGAAAACTTCTACTGTAATGAAACGTATTCCCCGCTGCTGGGTAGTCCATCAGAGTAAATGTAAATGTTATTAAGAAATGATCAGACAGAAGGGAGTTTTCAGGGAATACTGTTAAGTCTTCAATTTCCATACCATAAGTCAGAACAAGATCTAAGATATGATTAAAGTGGTGGGTGGACTCATTTACATTTTGAGCAAAGCCAATAGAGTCTAATAATAGATTAAATGCAGTGTTGAGGCTGTCATTCTCAGCATCTGTGTGGATGTTAAAATCGTCCACTATAATTATCTTATCTGAGCTAAGCACTAAGTCAGACAAAAGGTCTGAAAATTCACAGAGAAACTCACAGTAACGACCAGGTGGACGATAGATAATAACAAATAAAACTGGTTTTTGGGACTTCCAATTTGGATGGACAAGACTAAGAGTCAAGCTTTCAAATGAATTAAAGCTCTGTCTGGGTTTTTGATTAATTAATAAGCTGGAATGGAAGATTGCTGCTAATCCTCCGCCTCGGCCCGTGCTACGAGCATTCTGACAGTTAGTGTGACTCGGGGGTGTTGACTCATTTAAACTAACATATTCATCCTGCTGTAACCAGGTTTCTGTTAGGCAGAATAAATCAATGTTGATCAATTATTATATAATTTACCAACAGGGACTTAGAAGAGAGAGACCTAATGTTTAATAGACCACATTTAACTGTTTTAGTCTGTGGTGCAGTTGAAGGTGCTATATTATTTTTTCTTTTTGAATTTTTATGCTTAAATAGATTTTTGCTGGTTATTGGTGGTCTGGGAGCAGGCACCGTCTCTACGGGGATGGGGTAATGAGGGGATGGCAGGGGGAGAGAAGCTGCAGAGAGGTGTGTAAGACTACAACTCTGCTTCCTGGTCCCAACCCTGGATAGTCACGGTTTGGAGGATTTAAGAAAATTGGCCAGATTTCTAGAAATGAGAGCTGCTCCATCCAAAGTGGGATGGATGCCGTCTCTCCTAACAAGACCAGGTTTTCCCCAGAAGCTTTGCCAATTATCTATGAAGCCCACCTCATTTTTTGGACTCCACTCAGACAGCCAGCAATTCAAGGAGAACATGCGGCTAAACATGTCACTCCCGGTCTGATTGGGGAGGGGCCCAGAGAAAACTACAGAGTCCGACATTGTTTTTGCAAAGTTACACACCGATTTAATGTTAATTTTAGTGACCTCCTAATCCTAAATCATAATCGGGTGAAACCTGATGTAAATCTCTTTGTGGTGTGTCAGTGATGTATGTATGTGCAAAACAAAACAAAACACTACTCCAGGTATGTTTTTGACACAAATATAACATAACTTTCTTACAAGCTCAAACGTTGATGTTGCGTGATAAAGGCCTTTTAATAATAACTCACTTCAAGAAATAATGGCAAAACTCACATGTAAGTAAAAAAAACAAAAAAAGATTAATCGAAAAAATAATTGATTACTAAAATAATCGTTAGTCACAGCCCTAGTTTGTTTTAGGAGTGAGAGAATTTTACCGATTAAATGTGAATAAGCCAGTTTTGAGTTTCTCAATGCGCATGCGTTTTCAAAACGGGTGACAGCGTTACTTTGTGCACAGCAGAACAATGTTGTCAGTTGCTTTAGGCCCTAATTTTGTATTTTATTGATTGTACAGCAGCGACACAGCACCCATTTGGTGCATTTACTGGATTAGAACAGATCAAAATACTACAGAAGACAAAGAATTTTTACTTGACAGTTTGAAGTGAGTTTTCTTTGTTTCAGAGGGCTTCATACTCATTACAATTCAATTTTCAATTTCACTTTATTTCATTTATATAGCGCCAATTCACAACAGAGTTGCCTCAAGGTGCTTCACACAGGTAAGGTCTAACCTTACTAACCCCCAGAGCAACTGTGGTAAGAAAAAACTCCCTCTGAGGAAGAAACCTCAAGCAGACCAGACTCAAAGGGGTGACCCTCTGCTTGGGCCATGATACAGACACAAATTACAGAACAATTCACGGATGAATATACAAGAAATGCTGTTGGAGCACAGGACAGGAGGATCGCCAACACAAATACAGCTCCCATCTCTGGATGGAGCTGCACCTTAAACAGAGAAAAAACAGAATCAGGCATCAGAAAGACAAGAAATACAGTATAATTTGTCAGCATTAAACAACAAGAAAAACAGAAAAATACTAAGGTGATCGCCAGCCACTAGCCCTAAGCTTCACTAAAAGACCCAGAATTTAGATAAAGTTGAGGCCGCAGCCCGCTCCAATTACTAATAAATGAATTAAAAGAGTAAAAAGCGTAAAACAAAACTGTACCAGTATGCTGCCATATGAAAGGGAAAATAAGTGCGTCTTAAGTCTGGACTTGAAAGTCTCCACAGAATCTGACTGTTTTATTGATGCAGGGAGATCATTCCACAGAACAGGGGCACGATAAGAGAAAGCTCTGTGACCCACAGACTTCTTATTCACCTTAGGGACACAAAGTAATCCTGCACCCTGAGAACGCAGAGCCCAGGCCGGTACGTAAGGTTTAATTAGGTCAGCGAGGTAGGGAGGTGCTAGTCTGTGAACAATATTATAGACTAGTAGCAGAACCTTAAAATATCATCTCACTGGGACAGGAAGCCAGTGAAGAGACGCCAAAATGGGTGTAATGTGATCAAACTTTCTGCTTTGTGTCAAAAGTCTGGCTGCAGCATTTTGAACCAATTGGAGACCCCTAATGCTCAGGGATTAGATTGGCAAATTCGATTTTCAGAGGAAAATAAGCCAGGGTCCAATAAGCCAAAGCATTTTTGCTGTTTTAAAACATGTAAATTGCACTAAAATGATATTAAAAACTGCTATAAATGCCAGGTGTTCATATCTATAATTCAAACTGTAAACCCTTACTAAGACCATCTACTGTACATGTGTATTTTTGTGACCAAAATATTTTTTCATAACTAGACTTATTTGATTTTCAGCATTCTCCACTTTCAGCATGGCACACTTGTCAACAAACATACATGTACATGTATATCCTCAAATACACGTACATGTATAATCCAATGTTCTATGTCCATTGAACTGTCAGACCATATAAGGTTTATATTTAGTCAATGTGATCTCCACCTATAACACTGTCATCACGTGTATACATGTATAGGCCCCTCCCTGAGCCTGGTTCTGCTGGAGGTTTCTTCCTGTTAAAGGGAGTTTTTCCTTCCCACTGTAGCCAAGTGCTTGCTCACAGGGGGTCGTTTTGACCGTTGGGGTTTTACATAATTATTGTATGGCCTTGCCTTACAATATAAAGCGCCTTGGGGCAACTGTTTGTTGTGATTTGGCGCTATATAAAAAAATTGATTGATTGATTGATTGATTGATAATTACAATGTTCAAGCACACTACAATAATGTCAAAATGTCTGTTTACATAATCCACTGACTGTGTGTGTGTCTGTGTGTGTGTGTGTGCGCGCGCGCAACACCGAAGAAAGGGCAGGAGAAACGCATATATAACCTTTGCGCTGACTGGTCATAAGCTTTGTAATAACCAATGAAAACGTGCGTAAGTAATTGCTTCGACTGCGCTTCGATACCGTCTTGGTTTTTATGATTTGTTGGAGGGAAAACTACCGAATATTGGAAGTTGAAAGACTGCACAGTTACCTCCCTTACACTACATGCTCATTGTACACCTACCGTATTTTCTGCACCATAAGGCGCACCGGATTATAAGGCGCTGCCTCAATTAGCGATACTTAACCCTTACAAAAGGCGCATGCTAAAACATATAGTCTACAAAAAAAAAGGTCACAGAAGCAAAACAGTGAGTTTATTTGAACTTTTTAACAACTTTGAACTATCGGTATTTAACAATATAGTACTCACATTGTTTTTTATTATGGTTCTGTCACAAATCCATCGAAGTCCTCATCTTCTGTGTCTGAATTTAACAGCTGGGCAATTTCGCCATCAAACATGCCAGGTTCCCGCTCATCTTCCCTCTCCTCATCGCTATCGTTTTTGCCTTCAGCTGAATGGTGACTGTAGAGACGCTTCTCCCGGCTGTTCTTTGTTCAATGACCCATTGCGCGAGTTGGTCTTCTAGCTGTGCCAGCCTCGCTTTGTTTCCGCAGAAACTCCGTTTGGTCTTTTTAACTTGGCTCAGTTCATTTTCTTGTTTCCGCCACTTACATACCATAGATTCATTTATCTTGAATTCTCTCGCAGCTGCTCTATTCCCATGAACAACCGCGTAACTGATAGCCTGCAGTTTGAATTGTGCCTCGTAAGCATGTCTCTTCGTTGGCGCCATTTTCGGGGGTCCTTAGACAAACAAATGTTTTGGTAGTTTACAGTAACTACCAGAGGAGTGGCGGAGGTAAGTGTACGTACCATGGACTCACGGACTCTTCTCTGATTGGTTTATCGCTGGCAGCGTCCGTACTCTATGCTATCAGCATATGTACTTTACGTATTACGTAATGTTCTCCGATGGGTTTATCGCTGCCAGGGTACGTACTCTACGCTGCTAGCGTACGTACTTTACGTATTACGTCCCTGTGTCAGCGGGAAATGGTCCAATATTCCGACAGTCAAAGACAGCATCGGTCGTTTTTACAGATTTTGGAATTCAGTGCGCACATAAGGCGCACTGGATTATAGCACGCATGGCCGATTTTTGTGAAAATTTAAGGCTTTTAGGTGCGCCTTATGGTGCGGAAAATACGGTACTTCATACTGGTCACTGATCAGCACAGCGTTACTTCCGCGTTCGGCTGACTGACGGACTGATCGAACTTGCTGCGTCGGCGATAACAAAGACCACTCAGTGTTCTGAATAGACAACAATTTTATTAAACAAAGGTACTCCTGGCATTAATTATTTTTTTTATTTTTTTGCATTCTCCTAAAATTTTCTCAACGGATTTGGACGTTTCACAAAATCGACCTCTGGGACTGTCAAATCCCTGGATCCGTGGAAAAATCTCATCCTTGAATGCTGGACTGCGGTAAACCAGAAAATAGAACATTACAGCAGTCAAATGAGACTGCGCTGCCCCAAACATCTCATCTTGTCATATCAGTGACTTCAACCTTTGACCTGTGATCTAAGATGACCTGTGCTCTGCAGGTGCTGCTGTAAATTGCTGCAGACAGACATAAGCCTTACAGTTTTCCACCTGGGACGACAAACGAATGGTGGACTGGCCATGACAGACGTGGGAAGGATCCACCCGTGACACTTTTTAATCCAAACATGCATGCATCATAAATCAAATGGCACAAATACAGGATCAAATCAGAGTGGATGCTGGGAAGGGTCTGTCACTTTTGGACCAAACGCAGTCTTTGCTTTGTGTGCAGGACCTGCTGCAGCTGCAGTATGAGGGCGTGGCCGTGATGAAACTGTTTGACAAGGCAAAGGTCAACGTCAACCTCCTCATCTTCCTCCTCAACAAGAAGTTCTTCAAGAAGTAGCCCCAGTGAGGCGCCTGCCTGCGTGTATTTGATCTGATCACTCTATTGATTGGTTATTAGTATTTTTGAAATGAGTTTTGCTTTTATCAGAATCAGAGTCTAAACTGAACTCACCACTCAATATTTTCAAAACAAACCTTTATGAGAACATGACAAAGAAAATGACATCATAAAGCCAATATGAGGTATAGTCCTTTGATCTTTTTAGTTTTTCTTTTATTTGTTCTTTCATCTTTTCATCTCCATGTTTAGACTTGTTGTTTGTTTACTCTTTCATTCTGAAAATGACAATAAATTTTAAGATTGAAACTCTGACTCTAAATTGATTGACTGATTTATTGATTATCTCTGTCATAATTGCACTGCTGGTAGTTTCACACGGTGGGCACAGTTTTGCTAAGTGCTTCCTTTACAGAAGCGGTTAGCTAAGCTTGGATTAAAGCTGCTAAGCGGTTAGCTTGGTCTGCTAATTAGCAATTGGTCTGCTAATGGTTTTCAGTTACTTTTTCATTGGCAGATTTGCTTTTCAGCTAACTGTGAAAACCATTAGCAGACCAATTAGCTTCCGCTACATTTAGTTTTGCTAACTTTCAGTCCACTAACATTTTTTTTTGCTGGCATAGTGAGAAAAGTTTAATGGTCAGAAATATCTGTAAATCTTAAAATCAAACACGTTTGTTCCTGTCGTATGTTTTGAAACAGTCAGGCTGCTGTGACGAGCTCAGTAAACTGGACAGATAGGTCAGAACCAGACCGATAAGAGTGTAAACCAGAGTCACCCAGTGTGTATAACACCTGTTAGGTTTTTTTATGTGGTGAGTGATCTCAAAAATAACTGGAAACGAAACAGACTTCAAACTTTAGATGTTGTATTGAAAAAGTTCAAACACTGAAACAGAGTCATCTGCAGCGCCGGGTCTTTGACCAGATCACATGCAACATCTGCTACAAAGAGCCTAGATTTTTCTCTATGCTAACTTTTATTTCTGTGCCTGCCAGACCCATGTGGGCTGTCCTTAGCCTGTGAAGCAGTGGCGATGTGACAAAAGTGAAGTAGGCAGTTATAAGCAGGTGTCACGCAATAAATCTGTGTTCCATCATGCCCAGTTAGACAGCTATGAAAAGATCAGCTAGTTTTATCAATTAGACAACTATAAAAAGATCAGATAGTTACAAGGACATTTTGGATGTGCATCGGCCATTTTGTAATATGCATCATGGAACACTGACACACCTGACAGTCAAACAGGGCGTGTCCGCTTAGGTGTAGGACTCACAGTGGTGGGTGAGGCGGCTACAACCAGTGATGAATCTCAGGGCGCGGTGATACAGTGAGGTCAGGGACTATAGACAGCTGGATGAAGCTCACCTGTCCACAACATCGCCGTAGTCCAATAAGGGCAGGAAGGGGGCAGTTATCAGGAACGTCTGGGCACTTAAAGAGAAGCATGACTTGTTTCTGTAAAGGAAGCTGAGCGTCACTCGTAGTTTGGAGATCAGGGCCCCTATCCACGACGCAGCCTCAGGCTAAAAGCAGCTCCTAGTGACGTTATTCTGAGAAAAATCTCAGAATTCCGCGAATTCTGAGACATTTCTTAGAACTTTCCCTTGGTAAGGTGGAAGTTGTCTGCAAAGCACCTTAGGCCTTGAGAGACCTCCTTAAGGCACCAAACTGGTAAGAGGAAGGAGGAGGACTTTGAAGAAGCCTAAGAGTGTCTTAAGCAGAGGAGACGGCAAAAAGACAGAGAGGAAGCAGAGACATTCTCCGTCTGTAGGATGACAGTCAGTAACACACTACCAGCTCCATCTACATCATTACTATATGTTCATTTACTGTCTTAACGTATTTAGAAATTGTCTAGGTTCTTGTTAATACATACTATTATGTTCTTGTTATACACACTATTAATATTATCATTTTTAATATTATATTTATTAATATTTTCTTTTATTATTACATTTATTTTTTCATTTGATTTTTAAATGGACTACAATGGAAATAAGTGTTTACACTTTCTGGTGTCATTTGTGTATTTTTAAGTGTTTTAATATTACATACTCACAACGTACTAAATAAAGTCACGCACGCTTTTAATATATACAGTAGTGTTCAGAATAATAGTAGTGCTATGTGACTAAAAAGATTAATCCAGGTTTTGAGTATATTTCTTATTGTTACATGGGAAACAAGGTACCAGTAGATTCAGTAGATTCTCACAAATCCAACAAGACCAAGCATTCATGATATGCACACTCTTAAGGCTACGAAATTGGGCTATTAGTAAAAAAAAAGAAAAGGGAGTGTGTTGTGTGTTGGGGGGTGTGGCTGGACGTTTTGGTGTTCTTTTCTTTTCTTTGCTCTCCAGGTGGTATGCAAACTGATTTATTGTCTGTGGACAAGGTGCTGGCAGAAGAGTCCTTCATCCTCATCAACATGATGTGCAGCACCTGTGGATGGTGCTCACGTGCAACCTTAAAGACTTTCAGCTGAAGCAGATAATGAGATGGCGTTCTGCATTTAAGTCATGTGTGATTCAAGCAGAATTGCCGGGAACTCGACCTTGTGATGTTCGTTTGTGAGACGCTGAGGATCGCGCCTGGGTTTGACACATCGTGCCTGTGAAGGAGGACGGGTGAGGGACACATGCTGTCAGCACACATCAGAGGTGATTGATTGTCTGAATAATTGTTAACAGTAACTTGGTATTTTGTTATGCAGTATATTTGAACATTGATGAGAGTTGTGCAGCTCGCTTCTCACTGCCGTGGCGTGCGGACTGATGATCCTCCACCTGTTGTGAGAAGCTGCTCATTTACATAAAGCTTAAATTCAGACCTGAATGTGTTGCTGATAGTGTGTGCCTTTGAAGGATATTAGTTGTAGCTGCTGACTTACCTCACCTTTTCTATCCTTCACAGAGTAGGTTTGTCGTGTCCACCTGGGGGGTGTTTGGCGGTGAACGTGGGTCCAGAAGAGCCGGGCTTCAATCCTTTTGGGCGCTGGAGAGCGTGCCGTCCTTCACTCCGCCAGACTGACGCAGTTTATGTTTGTACACTTTGCATTGCACAGAAGGGGGAAAAATAAAATTGTTTTCTTTTTGGAACCGCTTTCTGGTTGTTTTGGCGCTGGGTTCAGTCAGACGCAGGTCCGCTCCTCAACCCGCGTCGGCACATAACAGAGTGTTCACAATAATAGTGTGGCATTCAGTCAGTGAGTTTGTCAATTTTGTGGAACAAACAGGTGTGAATCAGGTGTCCCCTATTTAAGGATGAAGCCAGCACCTGTTGAACATGCTTTTTTCTTTGAAAGCCTGAGGAAAATGGGACGTTGATTCAGAAGAACAGCGTAGTTTGATTAAAAAGTTGATTGGAGAGGGGAAAACTTATACGCAGGTGTAAAAAATTATAGGCTGTTCATCTACAATGATCTCCAATGCTTTAAAATGGACGAAAAAACCAGAGACGCATGGAAGAAAACAGAAAACAACCATCAAAATGGATAGAAGAATAACAGAATGGCAAAGGCTCACCCATTGATCAGCTCCAGGATGATCAAAGACAGTCTGGAGTTACCTGTAAGTGCTGTGACAGTTAGAAGACGCCTGTGTGAAGCTAATTTATTTACAAGAATCCCCCAAAAAGTCCCTCTGTTAAATAAAAGACATGTGCAGAAGAGGTTACAATTTGCCAAAGAACACATCAACTGGCCTAAAGAGAAATGGAGGAATATTTTGTGGACTGATGAGAGTAAAACTGTTCTTTTTGGGTCCAAGGGCCGCAGACAGTTTGTGAGACGACCCCCAAACTCTGAATTCAAGCCACAGTTCAGTGTAGACAGTGAAGCATGGTGGTGCAAGCATCATGATATGGGCATGTTTCTCCTACTATGGTGTTGGGCCTATATATCGCATACCAGGTATCATGGATCAGTTTGGATATGTCAAAATACTTGAAGAGGTCATGTTGCCTTATGCTGAAGAGGACATGCCCTTGAAATGAGTGTTTCAACAAGACAATGACCCCAAGCACACTAGTAAACCAGAAAAATCTTGGTTCCAAACCAACAAAATTAATGCCTCACAGATGTGAAGAAATCATGAAAAACTGTGGTTATACAACTAAATACTAGTTTAGTGATTCACAGGATTGATAAAAAAGCAGTTTGAACATAATAGTTTTGAGTTTGTAGCGTCAACAGCAGAACACCCCCTTTTCTACTTTTTTTTTTTTTTTTTTTTACTAATAACCCAATTTCATAGCCTTAAGAGTGTGCATATCATGAATGCTTGGTCTTGTTGGATTTGTGAGGATCTACTGAATCTACTGGTACCTTGTTTCCCATGTAACAATAAGAAATATACTCAAAACCTGGATTCATCTTTTTAGTCACATCAATCAATCAATCAATTTTATTTATATAGCGCCAAATCACAACAAACAGTTGCCCCAAGGCGCTTTATATTGTAAGGCAAGGCCATACAATAATTATGTAAAACCCCAACGGTCAAAACGACCCCCTGTGAGCAAGCACTTGGCGACAGTGGGAATGAAAAACTCCCTTTTAACAGGAAGAAACCTCCAGCAGAACCAGGCTCAGGGAGGGGCAGTCTTCTGCTGGGACTGGTTGGGGCTGAGGGAGAGAACCAGGAAAAAGACATGCTGTGGAGGGGAGCAGAGATCGATCACTAATGATTAAATGCAGAGTGATGCATACAGAGCAAAAAGAGAAAGAAACACTCAGTGCATCATGGGAACCCCCCAGCAGTCTACGTCTATAGCAGCATAACTAAGGGATGGTTCAGGGTCACCTGATCCAGCCCTAACTATAAGCTTTAGCAAAAAGGAAAGTTTTAAGCCTAATCTTAAAAGTAGAGAGGGTGTCTGTCTCCCTGATCTGAATTGGGAGCTGGTTCCACAGGAGAGGAGCCTGAAAGCTGAAGGCTCTGCCTCCCATTCTACTCTTACAAACCCTAGGAACTACAAGTAAGCCTGCAGTCTGAGAGCGAAGCACTCTATTGGGGTGATATGGTACTATGAGGTCCCTAAGATAAGATGGGACCTGATTATTCAAAACCTTATAAGTAAGAAGAAGAATTTTAAATTCTATTCTAGAATTAACAGGAAGCCAATGAAGAGAGGCCAATATGGGTGAGATATGCTCTCTCCTTCTAGTCCCCGTCAGTACTCTAGCTGCAGCATTTTGAATTAACTGAAGGCTTTTTAGGGAACTTTTAGGACAACCTGATAATAATGAATTACAATAGTCCAGCCTAGAGGAAATAAATGCATGAATTAGTTTTTCAGCATCACTCTGAGACAAGACCTTTCTGATTTTAGAGATATTGCGTAAATGCAAAAAATCAGTCCTACATATTTGTTTAATATGCCCTTTGAATGACATATCCTGATCAAAAATGACTCCAAGATTTCTCACAGTATTACTAGAGGTCAGGGTAATGCCATCCAGAGTAAGGATCTGGTTAGACACCATGTTTCTAAGATTTGTGGGGCCAAGTACAATAACTTCAGTTTTATCTGAGTTTAAAAGCAGGAAATTAGAGGTCATCCATGTCTTTATGTCTGTAAGACAATCCTGCAGTTTAGCTAATTGGTGTGTGTCCTCTGGCTTCATGGATAGATAAAGCTGGGTATCATCTGCGTAACAATGAAAATTTAAGCAATGCCGTCTAATAATACTGCCTAAGGGAAGCATGTATAAAGTGAATAAAATTGGTCCTAGCACAGAACCTTGTGGAACTCCATAATTAACTTTAGTCTGTGAAGAAGATTCCCCATTTACATGAACAAATTGTAATCTATTAGACAAATATGATTCAAACCACCGCAGCGCAGTGCTTTTAATACCTATGGCATAGCACTACTATTATTCTGAACACTACTGTACATAGGTATTTGGCCTGTGAATGAGGTTCGTTCAAGTATTTTCAAGCTGTGTAACAATCCATTTAATTTTGCTGAGTTTCATCATCATAACATTAATTTATCCTCATGATTACACGTCTTAATGCAGTTCAGCTTATATGATCGGTTGATTTCAGTGTCCATTCATGACTAGGAGCAAGTACATTTGTTTTTCTTTTTTTATTTCTCCTCCCCTTTCCATGACAACCAATCAGCTCTTAGATGACTGTGTCATACCTGGCAACGGGTGGACCTGGCACCACGAGGGGGCATTGGGGGCGATGCCCCCTCGCGTCATCAACCTCGCCCCCTCGGATGTGAGAGTTATCAAAAAATAAAAATAAAAAAGAAAGAAAAAGAAATACTGGAAAATATAGCAAAATATTAGTTATTCAATCACATATTTAACAAATAAACCAAATTAATTAACTAAAGCAATTAATTTTAAAACAAACATATGGCGTGTGTCTGTGTTCAAGCAATTTGATAGGTTGAGGGTTGCGCTTCTCAGTGCGGCAGAGGGCAAGGATCCTGAGTCCAGCGATTATGGCAAGGTGGACGAACTAAAGCATGCTCGATTTATTCAAGCAGTGTCTGAGCTGGAGTTCCTGGGATTCGTCAAGTCCACCAAGCAAAAGGCAGATCATGCAGCATGACTCACTTGGGGAGGGTGTTAAGATTTTGCACACGAGTGGAAAAAGCCTAGTGATCACAGACGCAGCATGCTGCATGAACGAAAGGTGAACTTAATGAGGCTGGCATTTGAGAATGACCTAACCAGGAAATTCAACAGAGTGGCGAGATGTCCTTCTCAGAAGATTCAACGCGGCATCCAACCTAAGGCTTCAACTCTTCTGAGGTAGGCTACATCCAGTTTCCACACAGAATTTTACTTTAAGATATGGACTTTTATGGTAAGATAAAAGTTATGTATTGTAAATACAGTGGTCCCTTGCTATAACGCGGTTCACCTTTCGCGGCCTCGCAGTTTTGTGGATTTTTTTAGTCCAATTTTGCATGCTTTTTTTTTTAACTGTGCATTGTGCTCTGCATCCTCATCAAGCAGGCCGGTGTTCTGTCGAGATGACGGGACACCTGTTGCGGCACCGTAAAGAGAGAGCACGCGCACTGTGTTCTGCGTGTCTGTTTATAAGAATCTTCTCGCCCAGAAGAAAAAAGAGCACCAACAACTACCCATAACTGTGTTCTACACTCGGAAAAAGACACCTGCACCGAGGCCTTCAGCAGAGCGGCGCCACGACGCAGAGGCACGATCAGAGGAACTGTGAAATACTGGTCAGTCACTATTAATAATTTCTTATGTGTCCAACCTCATAGGTTATTGTTAAAATTAAATTCATTAGTTCTAAAAGCCATCATAATTATTTATAGGAAAACGTATTTTTATTTCTCAAACAAATGTTTGGGCCTGAAAACAGGTTGGTCTTATTTTTCTACTCAGGTTTGAACTTTGAGAGTGTTTACACACGAGAGAAAAGTGAGAAAATGTTAATGCCTGTTTGAGAAAAGTGTATAAAGTGTGTAGTGAGGAGTTTTAGAGCCTTAAAATGTCTATAATAATTGTAAAAAAAATAACGCTGTCTACTTTGCGGATTTCGCCTATTGTGGGCTATTTTTAGAAGGTAACTCCCGCGATAAATGAGGGACCACTGTACATCTACATGAAAGGTTTATCTTTGACCCGTTGTGTGACTGTCATGCCCAGTTGCGCTGTGTTTGCGCTTGTGATGGAGGGCTGTATGTGGGGTTAATCTACTGTCTCGTGTCGTTTCTCAGATCAGTTGTTGGTTTGGTTTTATGCAGGAGATCACTGGACTGAGGGTCTATACATTCAAATAATAATTAAAAAAAATACTGTCATCACTCTTTACTCTGTCACTCGTACAACGGTGTAGCCTAAATACACGAGCTTTCTAGGAGCGCACCTAATTCATTACGCATGCTCAGAGGCAGGTAGCCTCCAGTGCGCACTTTTTTTGGGGGGGGGGGGTCCCCGCCCCCTGTGATAAACTCATCAACGGGGTCTGTCCCCTCCTTGCTCAGACTTGCTCTCAGACACCTGCTGGCTCTCTCTTAGACTGAGATTCCTTGCCAGAAAATTTTAGGCTCAGTTAGGAGCTCTTTGAGAGGACTTTGAGTTCCTTTGCTGATACGGGCCCTGGTGTTTAGCTCCGTGTCAGTAGTTAATCCCAAATACTTGTTGCTGCTGACAAGCTCAAGAAAATTACCTTGGGCAGTTTTGATTGATCTCCAAGAAAACAGGTGATTTAGAGAAACATTTTTCTGCATTCAAGGCTAGTTTGAATTTCTCCAGATGGTTTTGCACAACATCAAAAGAGGACTGAAAGAATTCAAATGCCTGTGTCTCTGAGTTTGAACAGCAATCGCTGACGGTGTCATCAGCATACAGATAATAGAGGGCATTTGAGAGGTTTGTACACAGGTCAGTAGTATAAAGTGAGACCAAGATGGGTCCCATGACTGAGCCTTGAGGAACACCTTTTGTTACCTCAAGGAAGGCAGAGTTAACACTCGCCATCTGAACACACCAAGTCCTGCTAGCCAGATAGTCTGTAAACCAACAGACCGCATGTGTAAAGACAGTGTTTGGAAAGAATTTCTAAAAAGAGACTGTAATCCACAATGAAAGATGCCAAGGCCTGATCTGGCTCTGAAATTGCCAGGGGTGTCAATATTTTTTCAGCAGAAGCGAAGGGCTGGATTAGGCTGTACGTTGCCTGACAATAGGAGAAGATATTTCCTCTTTACGTTAAAAATCGAGTCATTTGTAACTATGCTGGTGATTTTCAGGTCAATGAGTGTGTTTTGTGTGTGTAAAACATCTCTGTAAGACTGATACACACATCAGGGGAAGAAGATTGGGTTGAATTAGTCAAATTAATCCTTGCTGGTAGGCGGACATCAGTTGATGTGAAACAGAATTATCAGTGGCCGATATTGACCAGGTGCAGAAATCCAAAACTGGGTGGGGGACCACGTGCCTCTGGATCCCACCACCACAGTTTGATGATACTCACCCACACAAAACACATAAGTAAACAATGGATAATACAGTTGTATGTAAAAGTTTGGGCGACTTCCAGGATTTTCCTTTATAAATCATTGGTTGTTTGGATCAGCAATTTCAGTTAAATATATCGTATAGCCATTGTTGGGCACAGCTAACCAAAAAGTTAGCTTCAATAACTGGTAATCAGCTAACTGAAAAGTTATCTTTTTTAACGCTGAACTGCCTAAAAACTTGTCAGAAGTGACAGATAACTGATAACTTTAAATTTTGCCTCCCATACGCTGTCAGCTACTAAGAAGCTGATTTTGAGTTTAAACACCGCCAAAGCTTCTGATAGAACCAACGGCGATCACAAACACAAACAACAAACAAACAAACAGCCAGCGCTTCTGTCTTTGTGTGCGCTGCCCCCTGCTGTAGGAAAGTGTCATTTACCCTGACAGGATACAGTGGTCCAGCGATGAGGTCTTGAAATGGAAAGCAGGTTTGAATTATGGTTTTGATTTATAGATAAAATTATGCCAGATAGAATAACTACATTAATGTAAACTCTTAAAATGTACAAAGTGATATATAACACATACGAGGTCTGTCCAAAAAGTATCGTACCTTTTTATTTTTTTTTTTAAACTATATGGATTTGAATCATGTGCGCTTGCGTCAGCCAAGCTTGAACCCTCGTGCGCATGCGTGAGTTTTTTCACACCTGTTGGTTGCATCATTCGCCTGTGGGCAGACTTTGAGTGAGCACTGGTCCACCCCTCCCGTCGGATTTCTTTTGTCTGAGAACTTGCTGAGAGACTGCCGCTTTGCTCCATGAAATTTTTTTCAGAAACTGTTAGAGACAGGCAGTTGGAAACCATTCGATAGATTCAGTTGGATATCAGTGAAGATTCTGTTGGCGTCACGCGGATTATGGACTGTTAAAACCTTTTTAAAGACGGCCCACAGCGGCAGAGGGCACGCGGCGCGCCAAGCGGCCATCGACAGGCTGGAACGACCAGATCATTTCTAAACTGAACGCTGTGTTGATCCGGGACATCATGTGACTACCACAGAAATGGCAACAGAGCTGGACATCAGCACTTTTGCGGCACATTCCACTGTTACAGGAGATTTTGTAATGAAAGACGTGCGGAGGATTTCGCGCGTCGGCACAAAGCAGCTCAGGACGCACAGCAAAAAAAAAAAAACATCTCCGTGTTGGAAACCATTCAGAAGATTCAGATGGCTTTCGATGGCTTTCAGTCGAGTGAGTATCCGAGAAATTGTGTAACAGCTGGACATGCCCCAACATGTCCTATGAGACTTCCAAGACGGAGGTGTTTTTTCACTGTGCGTCCTGAGCTGCTTCGTGCCGACGCGCGAAATCCTCCGCACGTCTTTCATTACAAAATCTCCTGTAACAGTGGAATGTGCCGCAAAAGTGCTGATGTCCAGCTCTGTTGCCATTTCTGTGGTAGTCACATGATGTCCCGGATCAACACAGCGTTCAGTTTAGAAATGATCTGGTTGATCCAGCCTGTTGAATGGCCGCTCGGCGCACCGCGTGCCCTCCGCCGCTGTGGGCCGTCTTTAAAAAGGTTTTAACAGTCCATAATCCACGTGACGCCAACAGAATCTTCACCGATATCCAACTGAATCTATCGAATGGTTTCCAACTGCCTGTCTCTAACAGTTTCTGAAAAAAATTTCATGGAGCAAAGCGGCAGTCTCTCAGCAAGTTCTCAGACAAAAGAAATCCGACGGGAGGGGTGGACCAGTGCTCACTCAAAGTCTGCCCACAGGCGAATGACGCAACCAACAGGTGTGAAAAAACTCACGCATGCACACGAAGGTTCAAGCTTGGCTGATGTAATCACACGTGATTCAAACCCATATATTTTAAAAAAAAAATAAAAAGGTACGATACTTTTTGGACAGACCTCGTATCTGTTCATTTTAAAATAATGCACTCATTCTGAAGATTTGAACATTAACACATAGATCCCCAAAGAGGATTATGGGAATCTAAGCCTCTGCTCATACTGATTGGCGGATTCATTCATTCTATGTAAAAACCAACACAAAACCATCACAGCACGCGTGATGACATCACAACTCTATCCGGTTAGGGAGACAATAACAAGAACTGTCAAAAAACTTTCTCGTGTGTTGGAGTTGTGTGGCGACAGGAATCACCGTTTGAATGCTTGAATAACGATGTCAGTCGCACAAAGAAATCAAACAATAGTGAAAACATGTTCGGTGCATCAATCAGTCACTCTGTGAGGCGTCATAACATCGAGCCTGGTTCACATGACAAGATAATTAGGCCGATATCTTCCCCTTCCAACCATCTTAAGGACGCCCCGACAATCATGATGACGCTAAATATTATCTTATCAGATATTCCTGCCATGTGTGGTGTGTTAAGAAGGATGTGAGGAGCTAAATGTGACCTGCAGCCAACCAGAAAGCGATGTGTTTGACCTGGGAATGTTCGTGTGTGAAATCTGTTTGTGTGTGTTGTTTTTACCGTGTGGCTGACACACACACACACTGTACAACTAAACCTGTCAGATCTATGATTTTTTTTTTTTTTATCTCCACGTGTGGGGTCTCTCAGGTTTTGGAAACCTACAGATAATTTTAAAATCCTGCGGTCGACAACACTGTGATGTAACCGGTCGCCAGTAGATGGCAGTGTTCTATGCATTTTGATGCCGGTTATATCACACGGCCTGAATCGCAATTTCGGCTTTTTGGAAAAGCAACCTGGGCTTCTTCTGCCATTTTTACATAAAACAAACACAATAACAACGTCTATAAACCCAGAGAATATATTCACGAGAGTTTTAGGCGCAATATACAAAGAGTTTAATGCTGTTGTCCGTGTGGAGCCTGATCAGAGCGTCTCAAATGCATTTGTCCTGTCATACCATAATGCACTGCGCACACACCATGTCCACACTAAAACCTTTAAAATGAGTCCAGTACTTTAAAATTAAAACATATATCTGATATTTTCACTTTATAAAAGGTCAGACGTGACGTTAATTTAAATAACTTGTCTGAAATTAGTTTAGTTAAAATTATAACCATAAGTTAAAACTGTATGCCTCTGGATGACTTGGGTGGTATTGCCAATGTATCAGTATGGGGTCAAAAGAAATGATTTTTTTTTATGACCGGTTCTCCTTCGCCTGCAAAGGATAGAGCGGTTTCTTCTGGAACCAGCTCTTCTCTACTTGTAGAGGATAGAACTGTGCATCTACTACAAAAAGTTACGTGCAAAAATGTTATAGGTCGAAAAATTATCGGACCAAAACTTATCAGAAGATATTTGGTCCGATGATGGTTTTCAAAGTTATCTGAAAAGCTAATCCAATAATGAAAACATTATCTTTGATAATTAGCGGTTAAGGGATTAGCGGAACTGTACCGACCACTGCATATAATAGACAAACAGTGATATTTGAGAAGTGAAATGAAGTTTATAGGATTTACAGAAAGTGTGCAATAATTCTTTAAACAAAATTAGGCAGGTGCATAAATTTGTGCACCCCAACAGAAAAAAATACATCAATATTTAGTAGATCCTCCTTTTGCAGAAATAACAGCCTCTAAATGCTTCCTATAGCTTCCAATGAGAGTCTGGATTCTGGTTGAAGGTATTTTGGACCATTCTTCTTTACAAAACATCTCAGGTTTGTTGGTTTCTGAGCATGGACAGCCTGCTTAACATCACCTCACAGATTTTCAATAATATTCAGGTCTGGGGACTGAGATGGTCACTCCTGAACGTTGTACTTGTTCCTCTGCATGAATCTCTTAGTAGATTTTGAGCAGTGTTTAGGGTCGTCTTGTTGAAAGATCCTGCCCGGCGCAATTTCAACTTTGTCATTGATTCTGTCAGGGCGGGCGGTGGCCTGGCACCAGGAGCGGCTGGACGAGCAATACAGACTCCCAGACTAGGCTTAGGTGTGAAGGAAATCATGCTCATGTGGGTTTGGTACACATGTGATCAGTCAGCGAGGCAGAGGTACAAGCAGGGTTAGGCTGAGACGCAGTCATGGACAAGCAGGGTTCTGTGGCATGAGCAAACACGGACATCCGGGAAGAGGCAAGAGGCATAGTTGAGGAAAACTGAGCAGAAATCGGAACATGGCGTGGCAAAACTCAGCACTGAAAGATGGGCGTTGGAAAGTGTATGGAGGCAACAATCTGGCAAAGGTGTGGTGGCTGGGAGGAGATTAAATAAGCAGGTGTTAAAGTGCATGTGAGGAGAAGGATCTAGAAAGGGGACGTGGCTAGTGGACAAAGATTATACATGGGCAAGATTGTGAGGAAGAGAGTGCACAAACAGGAGTGATGTAATACACAAAGATACGTGAGCAAGTGCAAAGAGCATGAGTGAAAATAAACACAAAGCAAACTGAATCAAAGTGGGAGACAGGGACACATGGCAGGTGCAGAGAGAACAATCAGAGGGGCGTGAGGAAAACAGAACGATGAACAGAGACTGCGGATAATAAAATATAACAATGAATAGGAACATAGAATCGGTCATGAACATGAGAAATAAAACTGGAAGAGAAAATAAGCATGAAGATACTGCATGAGAACTGATTAGAGAATACATGGAAAGTAAATACTGAAGCAAAACTGAACTGTCACTGATAAAGAAAACAAATAGGTTAAACAAACTATGAATACAACAGAACCCACATGATGACAGAAAACAAAAACCAGCATTAACCACAACAGATAACAACAAAGAGAAAAGCAAAATAAACAAGTGATAAAAATGCAAACATAAACTGACAGAACAAACTAGAATGGAACTGAAATTATGGCCAAAGTATAAAAGTAACAAAAACAAAGTGGCAATGCAAAATGGAACATAGAATAAACACATGATGAAAACAACTAATAAAACAAAGCTGGGACAGATGGAGATGAACTAAAGAAAGAGGCAAAATAAGGATTAAAGCGTAGAGCAGGGCAGGGCATGACAGATTCTTGAACATTGTTCTCAAGAATCTGCTGATATTGACTGGAATCCATGTGACCCTCAACTTTAACAAGATTCCCAGTACCTGCACTGGCCACACAGCCCCACAGCATGATGGAACCACCTCCAAATTTTGCTGTAGGTAGCAAGTGTTTTTCTTGGAATGCTGTTCTTTTTCAGCCATGCATACCGCCCCTTGTTATGTCCAAATAACTCAATTTTATTTTCATCAGTCCACAGCACCTTATTCCAAAATGAAGCTGTCTTGTCCAAATGTGCTTTAGCATACCTCAAGTGACTCTGTTTGTGGTGTGTATGCAGAAAAGCCTTCCTCTGCATTACAGCATCATACAACATCTCTTTGTGCAAAGTGAGCTGTATAGTTGAACGATGCACAGAGACACTATCTGCAGCAAGATCATGTTGTAGGTCTTTGGAACAGGTCTGTGGGTTGACTGACTGTTCTCACCATCCTTCACTTCAGCTTATCTGAGATTTTTCTTGACCTGCCACTTCGGGCCTTAACTATTGCCTGTGGTCTTCCATTTCCTCACTATGTTCCTCACAGTGGCATCTGATAGCTGAAATCTCTGAGATAGCTTTTTGTATCCTTCCCCAAACCATGATGTTGAACAGTCTTTGTTTTCAAGTCATTTGAGAGTTGTTTAGAGGCTTCCATGTTGTCACTCATTAGAAGAGATGCAAAAAGGGAAAACATTTGCAAATGGCCACCTTAAATACCCTTTCTCATGATTGGATTCACCTGTGTAAGGAGGTCAAGCGCCAATTTTGTGTTCCAATAATTAGTGCTAAATGTATTCAAATCAGTAAAATGACAAGGGTGCCCAAATTTATGCACCTACCCAGTTTTTTAAATAATTATTGCACACTTTCTGTAAATACTAGAAACTTCATTTCACTTCTCAAATATCAGTATGTTTGTTTGCTATATGATATAGTTAACTGTTTTAAACTGATTAATAAAGCTAATTAAACTGATTTATAAATGAAAATCATGAAAATTATCAGGGGTGTCCAAACCTTTGCAAATAACTATACAAGGATTAGATTCATTGTTACTGGTAGTTGAATATAAATCAAGCAAGGAGGGTGAGGGGGGAAATGAATTAATTACACAACACAAGGACATTCTGACCGCAGCTAATGGCTGTGTTACGGACCATCCTCAGTGACTAGAGGCCCTCCACGGCTCCAGCTATGGCACCTGCAACAACAGCTAGTAGTTCCAGCAGCAAGTGGGCCGGTACAACCGATTCGGTCGGGCCTCGACAACTCCGGCGGTGGTGGTTACAACAATGATTAGCAGCTCCAGCGGTGAGTGGGCCGGGAGCTCTAGCCGCACTGGCTCCGATGACGGCAATTTTGGCAGCTGCAGCAGTTCCAGGTAGCTAGCGTGCTGCTAGGAGAGCAACAGGTTGCGATATCCTCTGAGGGCAGCAGCTTCAGCAGTCAGCAGTGGGGGAGGCTTTGGGCAGCGGATATCAGGCACTAACAGTTGAAGCTCCCAATGAGACCATAGGTAGAACCTGGATGACACCGCAGGAACGGCAGACCGCGTTTTGTTGGGGGCTTGCAGGAACGTGTCCAGAGAGGGATTCTCAGTTAACGAACCGTGGCTTGCTATTAAAAGAATGATTTTATCACGACCAGAAAAGGATGTGCAGATAGGTTGGTCTGGTCATATAACAACCCCCTAAAACCCAAGAGCCCAAGAGAAACTCAGAATTGAACTCCTAAAACCAAGTTAAGTCTATGACTAGAATAAATGTGGACGTGTGCTTGCAGCCATCTTGGAACCAAACAAAAAAGGTACCTGACCCGAGGTACCTCATGTGTGGGCACCTGGAACATTCTTTCTCTAAGCTGCCATTCACTGTGGTCCAGGCATCTGATGTCTGACTGCATCTGCTTCTGGTCTTTGTGCTGATGGAGGTCCAGCGTATGGCAGTCCGGCTCCTTCCAAAGGTGTCTCTGTTTGGTCCATCAATGCTTTGATTGTGGTTCAGGGCTCCTTCACACAGTACAAATCAGGGCGAATCAACGGCGGAACAGCTCATGTGAGTGAACCACGAAAACATCAAGCCGATGGGCAGGGCGTGAACAATTCCCGCTGCACGACACCGTTGCACCCGGAACACAGTGCAAGCAGTTGGACCATGTGTAACCACATTGTGCAGCTGCTGTGAAAAAAAAAATTACATGCCATACAAGGGATTCGAGCCTGCAATTTACAAAAGCTCTGATTGCTAGCCAGAAACTTGACCACTGTGCTACCATCTCTGGCCTGTTAAAAGTTTGGAAATGTCTGAAATCAACAAGGAGATAGACGTATTTTTAAAAAAAAATAAAGCTTTTTTTTTTTACTTTTATACAGAAACTTTTCCATTGGCTAGTAATTTGTTTATTCTGTAGGTGTGGTGGAATGCTGAAATTGACATGTAACCTTGCTGCCTGTCTTGGCCAGACGCTCTTGTAAAAGAGATTTTAATCTCAATGAGGACTCTTCCTGGTTAAATAAAGGTAAGAAGAAAGCCACACACCATAAAAAGACATTGCATTTTATTGAATCCCTCTTATCAATCAGACAATACAAGTATGAACCATCTGTTCCTCTGTAGATGACCCATGGCCACAGACGTACAGTCCATGAAATGACATGAATGATGAAGCAGGGCGGCTCTTATGATGACCACATCTGCTGGTGGCATGTCCATCCGCCCCGTGCGCATGTCCGGCTGGACATGCGTGTCTTGTGGATAGTGCACCACAGGACAGACACCGCATCAGGAACAGAGCTCACATGGGTGACGTGACATTCAGATCACCCGCTGCGTGTTTGATCTGACGTAGGGTGTGAAACAATTAGTTGAGTAATTCAAATAATTCGATTACAAAAAATGTTCGAGGCAAATTCTGTGCCTTGAAGCTTTGTTTATCGTTGTAGTACATATACCAGGCCTGTGTGTGGTGCTGTAACATCCCCAGAAAAAACAGAAGAAAACTAGCGTAAGCGCTAATCAAATTAGCACAAAAGCTACAGCTTTCCAACGTGACAAACAGAGTGAAATAAAGCATTTTAGGTAAGAGACGGTCCACACTGATCATCTGAAATAAGTTACTGTACATTTAAAGCAAACAGTGTGTTTGTTTGTTTTTTAAAAAAACACAGTTTGGTCCGCTGGCCGCTCTAACGCGCGGCGGATGGCTGCTGTCTCTCTCTGCATGGTGTGAGCGGCTCGGCTCTGCCCTCACAGCTCTGTCCTGGACACAGACAGTCTGTGGAAGAAGTCCACTCTTTCTTCTGTGTCACTCGCAATAAGTGTTTCGCTTTTTAATTTTCACTTTTTTGGGCAACACACAATGTTTCACAAACACGCAAACTCAAATAAAATAATAATAATAATAAAACCAGTGACTGCGAGGCTACACGTTCAACCTCCAGCTGAAAATGAAATGCATTGGCTGCAGACCCGGCGCCAGGAAAAAAATATTAAGAGGGTGATGAGTTTATCACAGGATTTGGGGTCGCCCCCCCCCCCCCCCCAAAAAAAAAGTGTGCACCGAAGGGGACGTGCCTCTGAGCGTGCGTAATGAATTGGGTGCGCTCCTAGAAAGCTTGTGTCTTTAGGCTACACCGTTGTAAGAGACTGACTAAGAGTAAAGAGTGATGACACTATTTTTAAATTATTATTTGAACATATAGACCCTCGGTCAAGTGATACCTGCATACCACACAGAGCCGGTGTTCTGTCGAGATGAGGTGCGTCGCGTCAAAAGCCGAGCTAAACCGACGCTTCTGACGGGAGCACGCATTGCCGCTTGTCGGCAGGCTGACGCGGTCCAAGTTCAATCCAATCCAACTTTCGACACTCTGAGCTGTGATGTACCTTCACGTTGTCCAATAGGAACGACGTTGGGCCAAAACACTGAAGACTCATGGCAGAAACCACTGATCTATACAAAACAGATTGATTTCAATTTATTTTCATTTATATAGTGCCAAATCACAACAGAGTTGCCTCAAAGTGCTTCACACAGGTAAGGTCTAACCTTACTAACCCCCAGAGCAACAGTGGTAAGGAAAAACTCCCTCTGAGGAAGAAACCTCAAGCAGACCAGATTCAAAGGGGTGACCATCTGCTTGGGCCATGATACAGACACAAATTACAGAACAATTCACGGACAAATACAAGAAATGCTATTGGTGCACAGGACAGGAGGATCGCCAACACAAATACAACGCCCATCTCTGGATGGAGCTGCACCAGAGCCCATGTCGATGAAGGGATAGTTGACTAGCACGAGTTTGTTGAAGTTGAACTTGTAGGTAAATCTCTTCCCTTTAGTCTTGTGAAGAATTCTCTTGTTGTAGTAGTATCTCAGCGCTTGGCTGAGCTTGTCATAGTTAATCTGGGGTTTACACTTCCTGGACCCCCATAAGCGGGCCACCTCGTCCGGGTCCTTAATAACAAAATCTCCATAGTCTCCCTACCAGGCGATGACGTCATGGTACTCTTTTTTCCTCTGCAGCTCTAGGATGAAGTGCCACAGCTGGATCTGTCTAGAGCCTGGACTTGACTCTGGCTTGTAAGCCCACTCCGGGAAGGCGAACCCCGTCTCTGCTGGGGTTTTCATGGCTGTTGGTGCGCTTCAGTCACTTTTCCCAGCTGGTGTTAACTTTGGACACTTGACTTGGCTAACTACCGTGTAGCCCCATTAACTCGCAGTTAGCCGCGGCTCCGTTCCTTCCTCCGGGCTTCTTCTCAAACTGCCTCTACAAGAAGCTGCGACTCTGCTTAGAAACTGGTCGAAGCTCTGCCGATGGCTGATTCCCAGACCGTGTGTGAGAGTCAAGGGTTTGCAGCCGCACTTGAGTTTAAGATGAACGTGAAGACTAAAAATAAATAAGAGATTGACTTTGAAAGAGTGTTGGCCATAAACTGCAATAATTTAGAAACTTTAAATACAATAAAATGCTATTTTCATAAATAATGTTGTCTGTGTTCATCAGTGTCTTACTGTGAGAACATAAAATTTCTCCAGATGTTTGCTCTGAATTGGGATGGTTCACTTTCAATCAGTCCACAGTGATGAAAGGGCCGACATGAACATGTTGTCAGTGAATGCATCACAGAACTTGACACTTTGCCGTTCCAGGTTTAAGAATGTCGTCTTTGACATCGTTCCCGGGTTGGAGAGAGGAAGCTTCACAGTTAAAGCTCGATTTCTGGGGGTTGAGATGGAAGAGTTCCTGCTCAGGTACCAGGTAAGAAACTCAACTGAGTACTAGGAGCCATCACACTGCATGCTGGGTCAAACGAGAAGCACAAAACCCAGAAAGAACCAAAGCCACGTTGAGCTGTGCTGAATGGTCCCCCTACAAATTGATCCCCCCTGATGACACGGTTCACGGATTAAAACTTCGCTTCTGCTTCAAACTTCCTCCAGTCATCATCTGTCTCAGCCACAGATATCTGAAGCTTTTGTACAACAACAAATTCAGCATTATTTCATCAGAAAAGGTGGCGGAAGTGATCAGAGTGCCGCGGCTAAACGTGCTGCTAGCTGATGTGTTCATTGTGGGTCAGACATTTCAAAGTGTCACGAAAGTTTGTCTCATTTCTGCTTAAAACAGCCTCGCTTCTGCTTAAAACTTTAGAATGATTTAAGAGGTTTTACCTTCATCATCTGATGATTAATAATCACATTAATCCATTTGATTGCTTTGGGTGAAGAGACTCCATCTCAGACCTGCTGCTGTGGTCTGAAATGATGCATGCGCATATGCAAAAGGCGGACCGATTTTTAGGGGCGTACCATTTGGTCTGCAACACCGAACCCAACTGATTCAGACTCGGCTAGACATGAAGTCCAAGTAACTTAAATACAGAGTTAAACTGGAATTCAACTTATTTTCATTTATATAGCACCAAATCACAACAAAGTTGCCTCAAGGTGCTTCACACAAGTAAGGTCTGACCCATGGGTAAAATTCTCCACGACAGATTTCTGTCATTTGGAACCTTTAACCACACATACGCGCGCACGTGGTGTCATGTGTGTTTTGGGGCTGAAATATGATACTCTCACTGTCAAAGCAACATCTCATTCTACGCTAATCAAAGCAGCAGCAATGTCAGCGTGGACTGCGGAGGAAGGCACCGTGTGAATTTTCACTCCTCTCCACTGTTTTTACTGCTTGCCATGAGCCACGGTCCTTCTCCTCCCTGTCTTCATGGGAAACTTCCCCAAGTAGAGCAGGGTGTGGCTTTGCTTTGAACCAATGAAGCATTGATCCGACTCACTGTTTCGATGGTTAGTTGTTTTATTTCGTTTTATCTTAATTTTCCCCGCTAAAACCCTAAAGATCATATGTCTGTGAGTAATATTTACCTTTTTTATGTTAAACCGACCTGTTATGGACTTATAAAACAGTTGATAGATGTATTTTATAACTTAAAAATGGGACTGATGCTAACACATTAGCATGTCTATGGCGTTTTCAATGTTAAAGTTAGCATTAAGCTGTTCACATCTCAGCACAGTTTGTGTTCATTTCTGTATAATTCATGGCTCAGCATTTGTCATAAAAGAGTCAAATGTATTACAAAATGTATATTTTTTGTTTATCCATCCATCCATCCATTTTCTTCCGCTTTATCCGGAGTCGGGTCACGGTTTTTTGTTTTTATATATTAATAATAATAATAGCAACAACAACAACAAAAGTAATAACTAATAATAGTAATGCTACAATACAATTTTAGAGAAACAGACAAAAACCTGATAAAACAAAATACAACAGAAAAGGTAAAACCAACTAACAATGAACATAAATAAATAAATAACTGTTTCCTGTGAACACCTTAAACCTCCACTTCACCCTTGTTTAAGTTTAATGACAATTTGTTTCGGTCAAACCACATGTAAGCTGTGTTTTTACACAAGAAAAAAAATGCACTTGGCTACAGTGGGAAGGACAAACTCCCTTTTAACAGGAAGAAACCTCCAGCAGAACCAGGCTCAGGGAGGGGCAGTCTTCTGCTGGGACTGGTTGGGGCTGAGGGAGAACCAGGAAAAAGACATGCTGTGGAGGGGAGCAGAGATCGATCACTAATGATTAAATGCAGAGTGGTGCATACAGAGCAAAAAGAGAAAGAAACAGTGCATCATGGGAACCCCCCAGCAGTCTACGTCTATAGCAGCATAACTAAGGGATGGTTCAGGGTCACCTGATCCAGCCCTAACTATAAGCTTTAGCAAAAAGGAAAGTTTTAAGCCTAATCTTAAAAGTAAGAGGGTGTCTGTCTCCCTGATCTGAATTGGGAGCTGGTTCCACAGGAGAGGAGCCTGAAAGCTGAAGGCTCTGCCTCCCATTCTACTCTTACAAACCCTACGAACTACAAGTAAGCCTGCAGTCTGAGAGCGAAGCGCTCTATTGGGGTGATATGGTACTATGAGGTCCCTAAGATAAGATTGGACCTGATTATTCAAAACCTTATAAGTAAGAAGAATAATTTTAAATTCTATTCTAGAATTAACAGGAAGCCAATGAAGAGAGGCCAATATGGGTGAGATATGCTCTCTCCTTCTAGTCCCCGTCAGTACTCTAGCTGCAGCATTTTGAATTAACTGAAGGCTTTTCAGGGAACTTTTAGGACAACCTGATAATAGTGAATTACAATAGTCCAGCCTAGAGGAAATAAATGCATGAATTAATTTTTCAGCATCACTCTGAGACAAGACCTTTCTAATTTTAGAGATATTGCGCAAATGCAAAAAAGCAGTCCTACATATTTGCTTAATATGCGCATTGAAGGACATATCCTGATCAAAATGACTCCAAGATTTCTCACAGTATTACTGGAGGTCAGGGTAATGCCATCCAGAATAAGGATCTGGTTAGACACCATGTTTCTAAGATTTGTGGGGCCAAGTACAATAACTTCAGTTTTATCTGAATTTAAAAGCAGGAAATTAGAGGTCATCCATGTCTTTATGTCTGTAAGACAATCCTGCAGTTTAACTAATTGGTGTGTGTCCTCTGGCTTCATGGATAGATAAAGCTGGGTATCATCTGCGTAACAATGAAAATTTAAGCAATGCTGTCTAATAAAACTGCCTAAGGGAAGCATGTATAAAGTAATAATAAATTGGTCCTAGCACAAAACCTTGTGGAACTCCATAATTAACCTTAGTCCATGAAGAAGACTCCCCATTTACATGAACAAATTGTAATCTATTAGATAAATATGATTCAAACCACCACAGCGCAGTGCCTTTAATACTTATGGCATGCTCTAATCTCTGTCATAAAATTGTATGGTCAACAGTATCAAAAGCAGCACTGAGGTCTAACAGGACAAGCACAGAGATGAGTCCACTGTCTGAGGCCATAAGAAGATCATTTGTAACCTTCACTAATGGGGTCTAATAGACATGTTCATGGTTTGGAGGAAGTAACTAATGTAAATAACTCAGACAGAACAATCAGAGAGAAAGAGTCTAACCAAATACCAGCATTACTGAAAGCAGCCAAAGATAACGATATGTCTTTGGGATGGTTATGAGTAATTTTTTCTCTAATAGTTAAATTTTATTAGCAAAGAAAGTCATTACTAGTTAAAGTTAAAGGAATACTTGGCTCAATAGAGCTCTGACTCTTTGTCAGCCTGACTACAGTGCTGAAAAGAAACCTGGGGTTGTTCTTATTTTTCTTCAATTAGTGATGAGTAGTAAGATGTCCTAGCTTTACGGAGGGCTTTTTTATAGAGCAACAGACTCTTTTTCCAGGCTAAGTGAAGATCTTCTAAATTAGTGAGACGCCATTTCCTCTCCAACTTACGAGTTATCTGCTTTTAGCTGCGAGTTTGTGAGTTATACCACAGAGTCAGGCACTTCTGATTTAAGGCTCTCTTTTTCAGAGGAGCTACAGCATCCAAAGTTGTGCTCAATGAGGATGTAAAACTATTGACGAGATAATCTATCTCACTCACAGAGTTTAGGTAGCTACTCTGCCCTGTGTTGGTATATGGCATTAGAGAACATAAAGAAGGAATCATATCCTTAAACCTAGTTACAGCGCTTTCCGAAAACTTCTACTGTAATGAAACGTATTCCCCGCTGCTGGGTAGTCCATCAGAGTAAATGTAAATGTTATTAAGAAATGATCAGACAGAAGGGAGTTTTCAGGGAATACTGTTAAGTCTTCAATTTCCATACCATAAGTCAGAACAAGATCTAAGATATGATTAAAGTGGTGGGTGGACTCATTTACATTTTGAGCAAAGCCAATAGAGTCTAATATAGATTAAATGCAGTGTTGAGGCTGTCATTCTCAGCATCTGTGTGGATGTTAAAATCGTCCACTATAATTATCTTATCTGAGCTAAGCACTAAGTCAGACAAAAGGTCTGAAAATTCACAGAGAAACTCACAGTAACGACCAGGTGGACGATAGATAACAAATAAAACTGGTTTTTGGGACTTCCAATTTGGATGGACAAGACTAAGAGTCAAGCTTTCAAATGAATTAAAGCTCTGTCTGGGTTTTTGATTAATTAATAAGCTGGAATGGAAGATTGCTGCTAATCCTCCGCCTCGGCCCGTGCTACGAGCATTCTGACAGTTAGTGTGACTCGGGGGTGTTGACTCATTTAAACTAACATATTCATCCTGCTGTAACCAGGTTTCTGTTAGGCAGAATAAATCAATGTTGATCATTATTATATAATTTACCAACAGGGACTTAGAAGAGAGAGACCTAATGTTTAATAGACCACATTTAACTGTTTTAGTCTGTGGTGCAGTTGAAGGTGCTATATTATTTTTTCTTTTGAATTTTTATGCTTAAATAGATTTTTGCTGGTTATTGGTGGTCTGGGAGCAGGCACCGTCTCTACGGGGATGGGGTAATGAGGGATGGCAGGGGGAGAGAAGCTGCAGAGAGGTGTAAGACTACAACTCTGCTTCCTGGTCCCAACCCTGGATAGTCACGGTTTGGAGGATTTAAGAAAATTGGCCAGATTCTAGAAATGAGAGCTGCTCCATCCAAAGTGGGATGGATGCGTCTCTCCTAACAAGACCAGGTTTTCCCCAGAAGCTTTGCCAATTATCTATGAAGCCCACCTCATTTTTTGGACTCCACTCAGACAGCCAGCAATTCAAGGAGAACATGCGGCTAAACATGTCACTCCCGGTCTGATTGGGGAGGGGCCCAGAGAAAACTACAGAGTCCGACATTGTTTTTGCAAAGTTACACACCGATTTAATGTTAATTTTAGTGACCTCCTAATCCTAAATCATAATCGGGTGAAACCTGATGTAAATCTCTTTGTGGTGTGTCAGTGATGTATGTATGTGCAAAACAAAACACTACTCCAGGTATGTTTTTGACACAAATATAACATAACTTTCTTACAAGCTCAAACGTTGATGTTGCGTGATAAAGGCCTTTTAATAATAACTCACTTCAAGAAATAATGGCAAAACTCACATGTAAGTAAAAAAACAAAAAAGATTAATCGAAAAAAAATTGATTACTAAAATAATCGTTAGTCACAGCCCTAGTTTGTTTAGGAGTGAGAGAATTTTACCGATTAAATGTGAATAAGCCAGTTTTGAGTTTCTCAATGCGCATGCGTTTTCAAAACGGGTGACAGCGTTACTTTGTGCACAGCAGAACAATGTTGTCAGTTGCTTTAGGCCCTAATTTTGTATTTTATTGATTGTACAGCAGCTACACAGCACCCATTTGGTGCATTCACTGGATTAGAACAGATCAAAATACTACAGAAGACAAAGAATTTTTACTTGACAGTTTGAAGTGAGTTTTCTTTGTTTCAGAGGGCTTCATACTCATTACAATTCAATTTTCAATTTCACTTTATTTCATTTATATAGCGCCAATTCACAACAGAGTTGCCTCAAGGTGCTTCACACAGGTAAGGTCTAACCTTACTAACCCCCAGAGCAACTGTGGTAAGAAAAAACTCCCTCTGAGGAAGAAACCTCAAGCAGACCAGACTCAAAGGGGTGACCCTCTGCTTGGGCCATGATACAGACACAAATTACAGAACAATTCACGGATGAATATACAAGAAATGCTGTTGGAGCACAGGACAGGAGGATCGCCAACACAAATACAGCTCCCATCTCTGGATGGAGCTGCACCTTAAACAGAGAAAAAACAGAATCAGGCATCAGAAAGAAGAATACAGTATAATTTGTCAGCATTAAACAACAAGAAAAACAGAAAAATACTAAGGTGATCGCCAGCCACTAGCCCTAATGCTTCACTAAAAGACCCAAATTTAGATAAAGTTGAGGCCGCAGCCCGCTCCAATTACTAATAAATGAATTAAAAGAGTAAAAAGCGTAAAACAAAACTGTACCAGTATGCTGCCATATGAAAGGGAAAATAAGTGCGTCTTAAGTCTGGACTTGAAGTCTCCACAGAATCTGACTGTTTATTGATGCAGTGCAGATCCTTTCCACAAACATGGGGCACGATAAGAGAAAGCTCTGTGACCCACAGACTTCTTATTCACCTGAGGGACACTAAGTAATCCTGCACCCTGAGAACGCAGAGCCCAGGCCGGTACGTAAGGTTTAATTAGGTCAGCTGGGTAGGGAGGTGCCAGTCTATGAACAATATTATAGACTAGTAGCAGAACCTTAAAGTCTGATCTCACTGGGACAGGAAGCCAGTGAAGAGACGCCAAAATGGGTGTAATGTGATCAAACTTTCTGCTTTGTGTCAAAAGTCTGGCTGCAGCATTTTGAACCAATTGGAGACCCCTAATGCTCAGGGATTAGATTGGCAAATTCGATTTTCAGAGGAAAATAAGCCAGGGTCCAATAAGCCAAAGCATTTTTGCTGTTTTAAAACATGTAAATTGCACTAAAATGATATTAAAAACTGCTATAAATGCCAGGTGTTCATATCTATAATTCAAACTGTAAACCCTTACTAAGACCATCTACTGTACATGTGTATTTTTGTGACCAAAATTTTTTCATAACTAGACTTATTTGATTTCAGCATTCTCCACTTTCAGCATGGCACACTTGTCAACAAACAGACATGTACATGTATATCCTCAAATACACGTACATGTATAATCCAATGTTCTATGTTCCATTGAACTGTCAGACCATATAGGTTATATTTAGTCAATGTGATCTCCAACCTATACACTGTCAGCACGTGTATACCATGTATAGGCCCCTCCCTGAGCCTGGTTCTGCTGGAGGTTTCTTCCTGTTAAAAAGGGAGTTTCCTTCCCACTGTAGGCCAAGTGCTTGCTCACAGGGGGTTCGTTTTGACCGTTGGGGTTTTACAATAATTATTGTATGGCCTTGCCTTACAATATAAGCGCTTGGGGCAACTGTTTGTTGTGATTTGGCGCTATATAAAAAAATTGATTGATTGATTGATTGATTGATAATTACAATGTTCAAGCACACTACAATAATGTCAAAATGTCGTGTTACATAAGCCACTGACTGTGTGTGTGGTCTGTGTGTGTGTGTGTGCGCGCGGCGCAACCACGAAGAAAGGGCAGGGAACGCATATATAAACCTTGCGCTGACTGGTCATAAGCTTTGTATAACCAATGAAAACGGCGTAAGTAATTGCTTCGACTGCGCTTCGATACCGTCTTGGTTTTTATGATTTGTTGGAGGGAAACTACCGAATATTGGAAGTGAAAGAACTGCACAGTTACCTCCCTTACACTACATGCTCATTGTCACCTACCGTATTTTCTGCACCCATAAGGCGCACCGATTATAAGGCGCTGCCTCAATTAGCGATACTTAACCCTTACAAAAGGCGCATGCTAAAACATATAGTCTACAAAAAAAAAAGGTCACAGAAGCAACAACAGTTGAGTTTATTTGAACTTTTAACAACTTTGAACTATCGGTATTTAACAATATAGTACTCACATTGTTTTTTATTATGGTTCTGTACCAAAATCCATCGAAGTCCTCATACTTCTGTGTCTGAATTTAACAGCTGGGCAATTTCGCCATCAAACATGCCAGGTTCCCGCTCATCTTCCCTCTCCTCATGCTATCGGTTTTGCCTTCAGCTGAATGGTGACTGTAGAGACGCTTCTCCCGGCTGTTTATTGTTCAATGACCCATTGCGCGATGTTGGTCTTCTAGCTGTGGCCAGCCGCGCTTTGTTTCCCGCCGCAGAAACTCGTTTGGTCTTTTTAACTTGGCTCAGTTCATTTTCTTGTTTCCTGCCACTTACATACCATAGATTCATTTATCTTGAATTCTCTCGCAGCTGCTCTATTCCATGACAACCGCGTAACTGATAGCTGCAAGTTTGAATTGTGCTCGTAAGCATGTCTCTTCTGTTTGGCGCCATTTTCGGGGGGTCCTTAGACAAAACAAATGTTTTGGTAGTTTACAGTAACTACCAGAGGCAGTGGCGGAGGTAAGTGTACGTACCATTGGACTCACGGACTCTTCTCTGATTGGTTTATCGCTGGCAGCGTCCGTACTCTTGCTATCAGGCATATGTACTTTACGTATTACGTAATGTTCTCCGATGGGTTTACGCTGCCAGGGTACGTACTCTACGCTGCTAGCGTACGTACTTTACGTATTACGTCCCTGTGTCAGCGGGAAATGGTCCAATATTCCGACAGTCAAAGACAGCATCGGTCGTTTTGTACAGGATTTTGGGAATTCAGTGCGCACATAAGGCGCACTGGATTATAGCACGCATGGCCGATTTTTGTGAAAATTTAAGGCTTTAGGTGCGCCTTATGGTGCGGAAAATACGGTACTTCATACTGGTCACTGATCAGCACAGCGTTACTTTCCGCGTTCGGCTGACTGACGGACTGATCGAACTTGCTGCGTCGGCGATAACAAAGACCACTCAGTGTTCTGAATAGACAACAATTTTATTAAACAAAGGTACTCCTGGCATAATTATTTTTTTTTATTTTTTTGCATTCTCCTAAAATTTTCTCAACGGATTTGGACGTTTCACAAAATCGACCGATCTGGGACTGTCCAAATCCCTGGATCGTGAAAAATCTCATCCTTGAATGCTGGACTGCGGTAAACCAGAAATAGAACATTACAGCAGTCAATGAGACTGCGCTGCCCCAAACATCTCATCTTGTCAGATCGTGACTTCAACCTTTGACCTGTTATCTAAGATGACCTGTGCTCTGCAGGTGCTGCTGTAAATTGCCTGCAGACAGACCATAAGCTACAGTTTCCACCCGTGGGACGACAAACGAATGGTGGACTGGCCATGACAGACGTGGGAAGGATCCACCCGTGACACTTTTAATCCAAAACATGCATGCATCATAAATCAAATGGCACAAATCAGGATCAAATCAGAGTGGATGCGGGAAGGGTCTGTCACTTTGGACCAAACGCAGTTCTTTGCTTTGTGTGCAGGAACTGCTGCAGCTGCAGTATGAGGGCGTGGCCGTGATGAAACTGTTTGACAATGGCAAAGGTCAACGTCAACCTCCTCATCTTCCTCCTCAACAAGAAGTTCTTCAAGAAGTAGCCCCAGTGAGGCGCCTGCCTGCGGTATTTGATCTGATCACTCTATTGATTGGTTATTAGTATTTTTGAAATGAGTGTTGCTTTTATCAGAATCAGAGTCTAAACTGAACTCACCACTCAATATTTTCAAAACAAACCTTTATGAGAACATGACAAAGAAAATGACATCATAAAGCCAATATGAGGTATAGTCCTTTGATCTTTTTAGTTTTTCTTTATTTGTTCTTTCATCTTTTCATCTCCATGTTTAGACTTGTTGTTTGTTTACTCTTTCATTCTGAAAATGACAATAAATTTTAAGATTGAAACTCTGACTCTAAATTGATTGACTGATTTATTGATTATCTCTGTCATAATTGCACTGCTGGTAGTTTCACACCGGTGGGCACAGTTTTGCTAAGTGCTTCCTTTACAGAAGCGGTTAGCTAAGCTTGGATTAAAGCTGCTAAGCGGTTAGCTTGGTCTGCTAATTAGCAATTGGTCTGCTAATGGTTTTCAGTTACTTTTCATTGGCAGATTTGCTTTTCAGCTAACTGTGAAAACCATTAGCAGACCAATTAGCTTCCGCTACATTTAGTTTTGCTAACTTTCAGTCCACTAACATTTTTTTTTTGCTGGCATAGTGAGAAAAGTTTTAATGGTCAGAAATATCTGTAAATCTTAAAATCAAACACGTTTGTTCCTGTCGTATGTTTTGAAACAGTCAGGCTGCCTGTGACGAGCTCAGTAAACTGGACAGATAGGTCAGAACCAGACCGATAAGAGTGTAAACCAGAGTCACCCAGTGTGTATAACACCTGTTAGGTTTTTTTATGTGGTGAGTGATCTCAAAAATAACTGGAAACGAAACAGACTTCAAACTTTAGATGTTGTATTGAAAAGTTCAAACACTGAAACAGAGTCATCTGCAGCGCCGGGTCTTTGACCAGATCACATGCAACATCTGCTACAAAGAGCCTAGATTTTTCTCTATGCTAACTTTTATTTCTGTGCCTGCCAGACCCATGTGGGCTGTCCTTAGCCTGTGAAGCAGTTGGCGATTGTGACAAAAGTGAAGTAGGCAGTTATAAGCAGGTGTCACGCAATAAATCTGTGTTCCATCATGCCCAGTTAGACAGCTATGAAAAGATCAGCTAGTTTTATCAATTAGACAACCTATAAAAAGATCAGATAGTTACAAGGACATTTTGGATGTGCATCGGCCATTTTGTAATATGCATCATGGAACACTGACACACCTGACAGTCAAACAGGGCGTGTCCGCTTAGGTGTAGGACTCACAGTGGTGGGTGAGGCGGCTACAACCAGTGATGAATCTCAGGGCGCGGTGATACAGTGAGGTCAGGGACTATAGACAGCTGGATGAAGCTCACCTGTCCACAACATCGCCGTAGTCCAATAAGGGCAGGAAGGGGGCAGTTATCAGGAAGTCTGGGCACTTAAGAGAAGCATGACTTGTTTCTGTAAAGGAAGCTGAGCGTCACTCGTAGTTTGGAGATCAGGGCCCCTATCCACGACGCAGCCTCAGGCTAAAAGCAGCTCCTAGTGACGTTATTCTGAGAAAAATCTCAGAATTCCGCGAATTCTGAGACATTTCTTAGAACTTTCCCTTGGTAAGGTGGAAGTTGTCTGCAAAGCACCTTAGGCCTTGAGAGACCTCCTTAAGGCACCAAACTGGTAAGAGGAAGGAGGAGGACTTTGAAGAAGCCTAAGAGTGTCTTAAGCAGAGGAGACGGCAAAAAGACAGAGAGGAAGCAGAGACATTCTCCGTCTGTAGGATGACAGTCAGTAACACACTACCAGCTCCATCTACATCATTACTATCTGTTCATTTACTGTCTTAACGTATTTAGAAATTGTCTAGGTTCTTGTTAATACATACTATTATGTTCTTGTTATACACACTATAATATTATCATTTTTAATATTATATTTATTAATATTTTCTTTTATTATTACATTTATTTTTTTCATTTGATTTTTAAATGGACTACAATGGAAATAAGTGTTTACACTTTCTGGTGTCATTTGTGTATTTTTAAGTGTTTTAATATTACATACTCACAACGTACTAAATAAAGTCACGCACAGCTTTTAATATATACAGTAGTGTTCAGAATAATAGTAGTGCTATGTGACTAAAAAGATTAATCCAGGTTTTGAGTATATTTCTTATTGTTACATGGGAAACAAGTACCAGTAGATTCAGTAGATTCTCACAAATCCAACAAGACCAAGCATTCATGATATGCACACTCTTAAGGCTACGAAATTGGGCTATTAGTAAAAAAAAAAGAAAAGGGAGTGTGTTGTGTGTTGGGGGGGTGGCTGGACGTTTTGGTGTTCTTTTCTTTTCTTTGCTCTCCAGGTGGTATGCAAACTGATTTATTGTCTGTGGACAAGGTGCTGGCAGAAGAGTCCTTCATCCTCATCAACATGATGTGCAGCACCTGTGGATGGTGCTCACGTGCAACCTTAAAGACTTTCAGCTGAAGCAGATAATGAGATGGCGTTCTGCATTTAAGTCATGTGTGATTCAAGCAGAATTGCCGGGAACTCGACCTTGTGATGTTCGTTTGTGAGACGCTGAGGATCGCGCCTGGGTTTGACACATCGTGCCTGTGAAGGAGGACGGGTGAGGGACACATGCTGTCAGCACACATCAGAGTGATTGATTGTCTGAATAATTGTTAACAGTAACTTGGTATTTTGTTATGCAGTATATTTGAACATTGATGAGAGTTGTGCAGCTCGCTTCTCACTGCCGTGGCGTGCGGACTGATGATCCTCCACCTGTTGTGAGAAGCTGCTCATTTACATAAAGCTTAAATTCAGACCTGAATGTGTTGCTGATAGTGTGTGCCTTTGAAGGATATTAGTTGTAGCTGCTGACTTACCTCACCTTTCTATCCTTCACAGAGTAGGTTTGTCGTGTCCACCTGGGGGGTGTTTGGCGGTGAACGTGGTCCAGAAGAGCCGGGCTTCAATCCTTTTGGGCGCTGGAGAGCGTGCCGTCCTTCACTCCGCCAGACTGACGCAGTTTATGTTTGTACACTTTGCATTGCACAGAAGGGGGAAAAATAAAATTGTTTCTTTTTGGAACCGCTTTCTGGTTGTTTTGGCGCTGGGTTCAGTCAGACGCAGGTCCGCTCCTCAACCCGCGTCGGCACATAACAGAGTGTTCACAATAATAGTGTGGCATTCAGTCAGTGAGTTTGTCAATTTTGTGGAACAAACAGGTGTGAATCAGGTGTCCCCTATTTAAGGATGAAGCCAGCACCTGTTGAACATGCTTTTTTCTTTGAAAGCCTGAGGAAAATGGGACGTTGATTCAGAAGAACAGCGTAGTTTGATTAAAAAGTTGATTGGAGAGGGGAAAAACTTATACGCAAGGTGTAAAAAAATTATAGGCTGTTCATCTACAATGATCTCCAATGCTTTAAAATGGACGAAAAAACCAGAGACGCATGGAGAAGAAACAGAAAACAACCATCAAAATGGGATAGAAGAATAACAGAATGGCCAAACAGGCTCCACCCATTGATCAGCTCCAGGATGATCAAAGACAGTCTGGAGTTACCTGTAAAGTGCTTGTGACAGTTAGAAGACGCCTGTGTGAACGCTAATTTATTTACAAGAACCCCCAAAAAGTCCCTCTGTTAAATAAAAGACATGTGCAGAAGAGGTTACAATTTGCCAAAAGAACACATCAACTGGCCTAAAGAGAAATGGAGGAATTTTTGGGACTGATGAGAGTAAACTGTTCTTTTTGGGTCCAAGGGCCGCCAGACAGTTTGTGAGACGACCCCCAAACTCTGAATTCAAGCCACAGTTCAGTGTAGACAGTTGAAGCATGGTGGTGCAAGCATCATGATATGGGCCATGTTTCCTCCTACTATGGTGTTGGGCCCTATATATCGCATACCAGGTATCATGGATCAGTTTGGATATGTCAAAATACTTGAAGAGGTCATGTTGCCTTATGCTGAAGAGGACATGCCCTTGAAATGAGTGTTCAACAAGACAATGACCCCAAGCACACTAGTAAACCAGAAAAATCTGGTTCCAAACCAACAAAATTAATGCCTCCAGATGTGAAGAAATCATGAAAACTGTGGTTATACAACTAAATACTAGTTTAGTGATTCACAGGATTGATAAAAAAGCAGTTTGAACATAATAGTTTGAGTTTGTAGCGTCAAACAGCAGAACACCCCCTTTTCTACTTTTTTTTTTTTTTTTTTTTACTAATAACCCAATTTCATAGCCTTAAGAGTGTGCATATCATGAAATGCTTGTCTTGTTGGATTTGTGAGGATCTACTGAATCTACTGGTACCTTGTTTTCCCATGTAACAATAAGAAATATACTCAAACCTGGATTCATCTTTTTAGTCACATCAATCAATCAATCAATTTTATTTATATAGCGCCAATCACAACAACAGTTGCCCCAAGGCGCTTTATATTGTAAGGCAAGGCCATACAATAATTATGTAAAACCCCAACGGTTCAAAACGACCCCCTGTGAGCAAGCACTTGGCGACAGTGGGAATGAAAAAACTCCCTTTTACACAGGAAGAAACCTCCAGCAGAACCAGGCTCAGGGAGGGGCAGTCTTCTGCTGGGACTGGTTGGGGCTGAGGGAGAGAACCAGGAAAAAGACATGCTGTGGAGGGGAGCAGAGATCGATCACTAATGATTAAAGCAAGAGTGATGCATACAGAGCAAAAGAGAAAGAAACACTCAGTGCATCATGGGAAACCCCCAGCAGTCTACGTCTATAGCAGCATACTAAGGGATGGTTCAGGGTCACCTGATCCAGCCCTAACTATAAGCTTTAGCACAAAAGGAAAGTTTAAAGCCCTAATCTTAAAAGTAGAGAGGGTGTCTGTCTCCCTGATCTGAATTGGGAGCTGGTTCCACAGGAGAGGAGCCTGAAAGCTGAAGGCTCTGCCTCCCATTCTACTCTTACAAACCCTAGGAACTACAAGTAAGCCTGCAGTCTGAGAGCGAAGCACTCTATGGGGTGATATGGTACTATGAGGTCCCTAAGATCAGATGGGACCTGATTATTCAAAACCTTATAAGTAAGAAGAAGAATTTTAAATTCTATTCTAGGAATTAACAGGCAAGCCAATGAAGAGAGGCCAATATGGGTGAGATATGCTCTCTCCTTCTAGTCCCCGTCAGTACTCTAGCTGCAGCATTTTGAATTAACTGAAGGCTTTTTAGGGAACTTTTAGGACAACCTGATAATAATGAATTACAATAGTCCAGCCTAGAGGAAATAAATGCTATGAATAGTTTTTCAGCATCACTCTGAGACAAGACCTTTCTGATTTTAGAGATATTGCGTAATGCAAAAAATCAGTCCTACATATTTGTTAATATGCCCTTTGAATGACATATCCTGATCAAAAACTGACTCCCAGATTTCTCACAGTATTACTAGAGGTCAGGGTAATGCCATCCAGAGTAAGGATCTGGTTAGACACCATGTTTCTAAGATTTGTGGGGCCAAGTACAATAACTTCAGTTTTATCTGAGTTTAAAGCAGGAAATTAGAGGTCATCCCTGTCTTTATGTCTGTAAGACAATCCCTGCAGTTTAAGCTAATTGGTGTGTGTCCTCTGGCTTCATGGATAGATAAAGCTTGGGTATCATCTGCGTAACAATGAAAATTTAAGCAATGCCGTCTAATAATACTGCCTAAGGGAAGCATGTATAAAGTGAATAAAATTGGTCCTAGCACAGAACCTTGTGGAACTCCATAATTAACTTTAGTCTGTGAAGAAGATTCCCCATTTACATGAACAAATTGTAATCTATTAGACAAATATGATTCAAACCACCGCAGCGCAGTGCTTTTAATACCTATGGCATAGCACTACTATTATTCTGAACACTACTGTACATAGGTATTTGCCTGTGAATGAGGTTCGTTCAAGTATTTTCAAGCTGTGTAACAATCCATTTAATTTGCTGAGTTTCATCATCATAACATTAATTTATCCTCATGATTACACGTCTTAATGCAGTTCAGCTTATATGATCGGTTGATTTCAGTGGTCCATTCATGACTAGGAGCAAGTACATTTGTTTTTCTTTTTTTATTTCCTCCTCCCCTTTCCATGACAACCAATCAGCTCTTAGATGACTGTGTCATACCTGGCAACGGGTGGACCTGCACCACGAGGGGGCATTGGGGGCGATGCCCCCTCGCGTCATCAACCTCGCCCCCTCGGATGTGAGAGTTATCAAAAATAAAAATAAAAAGAAAGAAAAGAAATACTGGAAAATATAGCAAAATATAGTTATTCAATCACATATTTAACAAATAAACCAAATAATTAACTAAAGCAATAATTTTAAAACAAACATATGGCGTGTGTCTGTGTTTCAAGCAATTTGATAGGTTGAGGGTTGCGCTTCTCAGTGCGGCAGAGGGCAAGGATCCTGAGTCCAGCGATTATGGCAAGGTGGACGAACTAAAGCATGCTCGATTATTCAAGCAGTGTCTGAGCTGGAGTTCCTGGGATTCGTCAAGTCCCCAAGCAAAAGGCAGATCATGCAGCATGACTCACTTGGGGAGGGTGTTACGATTTTGCACACGAGTGGAAAAAGCCTAGTGATCACAGACGCAGCATGCTGCATGAACGAAAGGTGACTAATGAGGCTGGCATTTGAGAATGACCTAACCAGGAAATTCAACAGAGTGGCGAGATGTCCTTCTCAGACAGATTCAACGCGGCATCCAACCTAAGGCTTCAAACTCTCTGAGGTAGGCTACATCCAGTTTCCACACAGAATTTTACTTTAAGATATGGACTTTTATGGTAAGATAAAAGTTATGTATTGTAAATACAGTGGTCCCTTGCTATAACGCGGTTCACCTTTCGCGGCCTCGCAGTTTTGTGGATTTTTTTAGTCCAATTTTGCATGCTTTTTTTTTAACTGTGCATTGTGCTCTGCATCCTCATCAAGCAGGCCGGTGTTCTGTCGAGATGACGGGACACCTGTTGCGGCACCGTAAAGAGAGAGCACGCGCACTGTGTTCTGCGGTCTGTTTATAAGAATCTTCTCGCCAGAAGAAAAAAGAGCACCAACAACTACCCATAACTGTGTTCTACACTCGGAAAAAGACACCTGCACCGAGGCCTTCAGCAGAGCGGCGCCACGACGCAGAGGCACGATCAGAGGAACTGTGAAATACTGGTCAGTCACTATTAATAATTTCTTATGTGTCCAACCTCATAGGTTATTGTTAAAATTAAATTCATTAGTTCTAAAAGCCATCATAATTATTTATAGGAAAACGTATTTTTATTTCTCAAACAAATGTTGGGCCTGAAAACAGGTTGGTCTTATTTTTCTACTCAGGTTTGAACTTTGAGAGTGTTTACACACGAGAGAAAAGTGAGAAATGTTAATGCCTGTTTGAGAAAAGTGTATAAAGTGTGTAGTGAGGAGTTTTAGAGCCTTAAAATGTCTATAATAATTGTAAAAAAAATAACGCTGTCTACTTTGCGGATTTCGCCTATTGTGGGCTATTTTTAGAAGGTAACTCCCGCGATAAATGAGGGACCACTGTACATCTACATGAAAGGTTTATCTTTGACCCGTTGTGTGACTGTCATGCCCAGTTGCGCTGTGTTTGCGCTTGTGATGGAGGGCTGTATGTGGGGTTAATCTACTGTCTCGTGTCGTTTCTCAGATCAGTTGTTGGTTTGGTTTTATGCAGGAGATCACTGGACTGAGGGTCTATACATTCAAATAATAATTAAAAAAAATACTGTCATCACTCTTTACTCTGTCACTCGTACAACGGTGTAGCCTAAATACACGAGCTTTCTAGGAGCGCACCTAATTCATTACGCATGCTCAGAGGCAGGTAGCCTCCAGTGCGCACTTTTTTTGGGGGGGGGGGGTCCCCGCCCCCTGTGATAAACTCATCAACGGGGTCTGTCCCCTCCTTGCTCAGACTTGCTCTCAGACACCTGCTGGCTCTCTCTTAGACTGAGATTCCTTGCCAGAAAATTTTAGGCTCAGTTAGGAGCTCTTTGAGAGGACTTTGAGTTCCTTTGCTGATACGGGCCCTGGTGTTTAGCTCCGTGTCAGTAGTTAATCCCAAATACTTGTTGCTGCTGACAAGCTCAAGAAAATTACCTTGGGCAGTTTTGATTGATCTCCAAGAAAACAGGTGATTTAGAGAAACATTTTTCTGCATTCAAGGCTAGTTTGAATTTCTCCAGATGGTTTTGCACAACATCAAAAGAGGACTGAAAGAATTCAAATGCCTGTGTCTCTGAGTTTGAACAGCAATCGCTGACGGTGTCATCAGCATACAGATAATAGAGGGCATTTGAGAGGTTTGTACACAGGTCAGTAGTATAAAGTGAGACCAAGATGGGTCCCATGACTGAGCCTTGAGGAACACCTTTTGTTACCTCAAGGAAGGCAGAGTTAACACTCGCCATCTGAACACACCAAGTCCTGCTAGCCAGATAGTCTGTAAACCAACAGACCGCATGTGTAAAGACAGTGTTTGGAAAGAATTTCTAAAAAGAGACTGTAATCCACAATGAAAGATGCCAAGGCCTGATCTGGCTCTGAAATTGCCAGGGGTGTCAATATTTTTTCAGCAGAAACGAAGGGCTGGATTAGGCTGTACGTTGCCTGACAATAGGAGAAGATATTTCCTCTTTACGTTAAAAATCGAGTCATTTGTAACTATGCTGGTGATTTTCAGGTCAATGAGTGTGTTTTGTGTGTGTAAAACATCTCTGTAAGACTGATACACACATCAGGGGAAGAAGATTGGGTTGAATTAGTCAAATTAATCCTTGCTGGTAGGCGGACATCAGTTGATGTGAAACAGAATTATCAGTGGCCGATATTGACCAGGTGCAGAAATCCAAAACTGGGTGGGGGACCACGTGCCTCTGGATCCCACCACCACAGTTTGATGATACTCACCCACACAAAACACATAAGTAAACAATGGATAATACAGTTGTATGTAAAAGTTTGGGCGACTTCCAGGATTTTCCTTTATAAATCATTGGTTGTTTGGATCAGCAATTTCAGTTAAATATATCGTATAGCCATTGTTGGGCACAGCTAACCAAAAGTTAGCTTCAATAACTGGTAATCAGCTAACTGAAAAGTTATCTTTTTTAACGCTGAACTGCCTAAAAACTTGTCAGAAGTGACAGATAACTGATAACTTTAAATTTTGCCTCCCATACGCTGTCAGCTACTAAGAAGCTGATTTTGAGTTTAAACACCGCCAAAGCTTCTGATAGAACCAACGGCGATCACAAACACAAACACAAACAAACAAACAGCCAGCGCTTCTGTCTTTGTGTGCGCTGCCCCCTGCTGTAGGAAAGTGTCATTTACCCTGACAGGATACAGTGGTCCAGCGATGAGGTCTTGAAATGGAAAGCAGGTTTGAATTATGGTTTTGATTTATAGATAAAATTATGCCAGATAGAATAACTACATTAATGTAAACTCTTAAAATGTACAAAGTGATATATAACACATACGAGGTCTGTCCAAAAAGTATCGTACCTTTTTATTTTTTTTTTTAAACTATATGGATTTGAATCATGTGCGCTTGCGTCAGCCAAGCTTGAACCCTCGTGCGCATGCGTGAGTTTTTTCACACCTGTTGGTTGCATCATTCGCCTGTGGGCAGACTTTGAGTGAGCACTGGTCCACCCCTCCCGTCGGATTTCTTTTGTCTGAGAACTTGCTGAGAGACTGCCGCTTTGCTCCATGAAATTTTTTTCAGAAACTGTTAGAGACAGGCAGTTGGAAACCATTCGATAGATTCAGTTGGATATCAGTGAAGATTCTGTTGGCGTCACGCGGATTATGGACTGTTAAAACCTTTTTAAAGACGGCCCACAGCGGCAGAGGGCACGCGGCGCGCCAAGCGGCCATCGACAGGCTGGAACGACCAGATCATTTCTAAACTGAACGCTGTGTTGATCCGGGACATCATGTGACTACCACAGAAATGGCAACAGAGCTGGACATCAGCACTTTTGCGGCACATTCCACTGTTACAGGAGATTTTGTAATGAAAGACGTGCGGAGGATTTCACGCGTCGGCACAAAGCAGCTCAGGACGCACAGCAAAAAAAAAAAAACATCTCCGTGTTGGAAACCATTCAGAAGATTCAGATGGCTTTCGATGGCTTTCAGTCGAGTGAGTATCCGAGAAATTGTGTAACAGCTGGACATGCCCCAACATGTCCTATGAGACTTCCAAGACGGAGGTGTTTTTTCACTGTGCGTCCTGAGCTGCTTCGTGCCGACGCGCGAAATCCTCCGCACGTCTTTCATTACAAAATCTCCTGTAACAGTGGAATGTGCCGCAAAAGTGCTGATGTCCAGCTCTGTTGCCATTTCTGTGGTAGTCACATGATGTCCCGGATCAACACAGCGTTCAGTTTAGAAATGATCTGGTTGATCCAGCCTGTTGAATGGCCGCTCGGCGCACCGCGTGCCCTCCGCCGCTGTGGGCCGTCTTTAAAAAGGTTTTAACAGTCCATAATCCACGTGACGCCAACAGAATCTTCACCGATATCCAACTGAATCTATCGAATGGTTTCCAACTGCCTGTCTCTAACAGTTTCTGAAAAAAATTTCATGGAGCAAAGCGGCAGTCTCTCAGCAAGTTCTCAGACAAAAGAAATCCGACGGGAGGGGTGGACCAGTGCTCACTCAAAGTCTGCCCACAGGCGAATGACGCAACCAACAGGTGTGAAAAAACTCACGCATGCACACGAAGGTTCAAGCTTGGCTGATGTAATCACACGTGATTCAAACCCATATATTTTAAAAAAAAAATAAAAAGGTACGATACTTTTTGGACAGACCTCGTATCTGTTCATTTTAAAATAATGCACTCATTCTGAAGATTTGAACATTAACACATAGATCCCCAAAGAGGATTATGGGAATCTAAGCCTCTGCTCATACTGATTGGCGGATTCATTCATTCTATGTAAAAACCAACACAAAACCATCACAGCACGCGTGATGACATCACAACTCTATCCGGTTAGGGAGACAATAACAAGAACTGTCAAAAAACTTTCTCGTGTGTTGGAGTTGTGTGGCGACAGGAATCACCGTTTGAATGCTTGAATAACGATGTCAGTCGCACAAAGAAATCAAACAATAGTGAAAACATGTTCGGTGCATCAATCAGTCACTCTGTGAGGCGTCATAACATCGAGCCTGGTTCACATGACAAGATAATTAGGCCGATATCTTCCCCTTCCAACCATCTTAAGGACGCCCCGACAATCATGATGACGCTAAATATTATCTTATCAGATATTCCTGCCATGTGTGGTGTGTTAAGAAGGATGTGAGGAGCTAAATGTGACCTGCAGCCAACCAGAAAGCGATGTGTTTGACCTGGGAATGTTCGTGTGTGAAATCTGTTTGTGTGTGTTGTTTTTACCGTGTGGCTGACACACACACACACTGTACAACTAAACCTGTCAGATCTATGATTTTTTTTTTTTTTATCTCCACGTGTGGGGTCTCTCAGGTTTTGGAAACCTACAGATAATTTTAAAATCCTGCGGTCGACAACACTGTGATGTAACCGGTCGCCAGTAGATGGCAGTGTTCTATGCATTTTGATGCCGGTTATATCACACGGCCTGAATCGCAATTTCGGCTTTTTGGAAAAGCAACCTGGGCTTCTTCTGCCATTTTTACATAAAACAAACACAATAACAACGTCTATAAACCCAGAGAATATATTCACGAGAGTTTTAGGCGCAATATACAAAGAGTTTAATGCTGTTGTCCGTGTGGAGCCTGATCAGAGCGTCTCAAATGCATTTGTCCTGTCATACCATAATGCACTGCGCACACACCATGTCCACACTAAAACCTTTAAAATGAGTCCAGTACTTTAAAATTAAAACATATATCTGATATTTTCACTTTATAAAAGGTCAGACGTGACGTTAATTTAAATAACTTGTCTGAAATTAGTTTAGTTAAAATTATAACCATAAGTTAAAACTGTATGCCTCTGGATGACTTGGGTGGTATTGCCAATGTATCAGTATGGGGTCAAAAGAAATGATTTTTTTTTATGACCGGTTCTCCTTCGCCTGCAAAGGATAGAGCGGTTTCTTCTGGAACCAGCTCTTCTCTACTTGTAGAGGATAGAACTGTGCATCTACTACAAAAAGTTACGTGCAAAAATGTTATAGGTCGAAAAATTATCGGACCAAAACTTATCAGAAGATATTTGGTCCGATGATGGTTTTCAAAGTTATCTGAAAAGCTAATCCAATAATGAAAACATTATCTTTGATAATTAGCGGTTAAGGGATTAGCGGAACTGTACCGACCACTGCATATAATAGACAAACAGTGATATTTGAGAAGTGAAATGAAGTTTATAGGATTTACAGAAAGTGTGCAATAATTCTTTAAACAAAATTAGGCAGGTGCATAAATTTGTGCACCCCAACAGAAAAAAATACATCAATATTTAGTAGATCCTCCTTTTGCAGAAATAACAGCCTCTAAATGCTTCCTATAGCTTCCAATGAGAGTCTGGATTCTGGTTGAAGGTATTTTGGACCATTCTTCTTTACAAAACATCTCAGGTTTGTTGGTTTCTGAGCATGGACAGCCTGCTTAACATCACCTCACAGATTTTCAATAATATTCAGGTCTGGGGACTGAGATGGTCACTCCTGAACGTTGTACTTGTTCCTCTGCATGAATCTCTTAGTAGATTTTGAGCAGTGTTTAGGGTCGTCTTGTTGAAAGATCCTGCCCGGCGCAATTTCAACTTTGTCATTGATTCTGTCAGGGCGGGCGGTGGCCTGGCACCAGGAGCGGCTGGACGAGCAATACAGACTCCCAGACTAGGCTTAGGTGTGAAGGAAATCATGCTCATGTGGGTTTGGTACACATGTGATCAGTCAGCGAGGCAGAGGTACAAGCAGGGTTAGGCTGAGACGCAGTCATGGACAAGCAGGGTTCTGTGGCATGAGCAAACACGGACATCCGGGAAGAGGCAAGAGGCATAGTTGAGGAAAACTGAGCAGAAATCGGAACATGGCGTGGCAAAACTCAGCACTGAAAGATGGGCGTTGGAAAGTGTATGGAGGCAACAATCTGGCAAAGGTGTGGTGGCTGGGAGGAGATTAAATAAGCAGGTGTTAAAGTGCACGTGAGGAGAAGGATCTAGAAAGGGGACGTGGCTAGTGGACAAAGATTATACATGGGCAAGATTGTGAGGAAGAGAGTGCACAAACAGGAGTGATGTAATACACAAAGATACGTGAGCAAGTGCAAAGAGCATGAGTGAAAATAAACACAAAGCAAACTGAATCAAAGTGGGAGACAGGGACACATGGCAGGTGCAGAGAGAACAATCAGAGGGGCGTGAGGAAAACAGAACGATGAACAGAGACTGCGGATAATAAAATATAACAATGAATAGGAACATAGAATCGGTCATGAACATGAGAAATAAAACTGGAAGAGAAAATAAGCATGAAGATACTGCATGAGAACTGATTAGAGAATACATGGAAAGTAAATACTGAAGCAAAACTGAACTGTCACTGATAAAGAAAACAAATAGGTTAAACAAACTATGAATACAACAGAACCCACATGATGACAGAAAACAAAAACCAGCATTAACCACAACAGATAACAACAAAGAGAAAAGCAAAATAAACAAGTGATAAAAATGCAAACATAAACTGACAGAACAAACTAGAATGGAACTGAAATTATGGCCAAAGTATAAAAGTAACAAAAACAAAGTGGCAATGCAAAATGGAACATAGAATAAACACATGATGAAAACAACTAATAAAACAAAGCTGGGACAGATGGAGATGAACTAAAGAAAGAGGCAAAATAAGGATTAAAGCGTAGAGCAGGGCAGGGCATGACAGATTCTTGAACATTGTTCTCAAGAATCTGCTGATATTGACTGGAATCCATGTGACCCTCAACTTTAACAAGATTCCCAGTACCTGCACTGGCCACACAGCCCCACAGCATGATGGAACCACCTCCAAATTTTGCTGTAGGTAGCAAGTGTTTTTCTTGGAATGCTGTTCTTTTTCAGCCATGCATACCGCCCCTTGTTATGTCCAAATAACTCAATTTTATTTTCATCAGTCCACAGCACCTTATTCCAAAATGAAGCTGTCTTGTCCAAATGTGCTTTAGCATACCTCAAGTGACTCTGTTTGTGGTGTGTATGCAGAAAAGCCTTCCTCTGCATTACAGCATCATACAACATCTCTTTGTGCAAAGTGAGCTGTATAGTTGAACGATGCACAGAGACACTATCTGCAGCAAGATCATGTTGTAGGTCTTTGGAACAGGTCTGTGGGTTGACTGACTGTTCTCACCATCCTTCACTTCAGCTTATCTGAGATTTTTCTTGACCTGCCACTTCGGGCCTTAACTATTGCCTGTGGTCTTCCATTTCCTCACTATGTTCCTCACAGTGGCATCTGATAGCTGAAATCTCTGAGATAGCTTTTTGTATCCTTCCCCAAAACCATGATGTTGAACAGTCTTTGTTTTCAAGTCATTTGAGAGTTGTTTAGAGGCTTCCATGTTGTCACTCATTAGAAGAGATGCAAAAAGGGAAAACATTTGCAAATGGCCACCTTAAATACCCTTTCTCATGATTGGATTCACCTGTGTAAGGAGGTCAAGCGCCAATTTTGTGTTCCAATAATTAGTGCTAAATGTATTCAAATCAGTAAAATGACAAGGGTGCCCAAATTTATGCACCTACCCAGTTTTTTAAATAATTATTGCACACTTTCTGTAAATACTAGAAACTTCATTTCACTTCTCAAATATCAGTATGTTTGTTTGCTATATGATATAGTTAACTGTTTAAACTGATTAATAAAGCTAATTAAACTGATTTATAAATGAAAATCATGAAAATTATCAGGGGTGTCCAAACCTTTGCAAATAACTATACAAGGATTAGATTCATTGTTACTGGTAGTTGAATATAAATCAAGCAAGGAGGGTGAGGGGGGAAATGAATTAATTACACAACACAAGGACATTCTGACCGCAGCTAATGGCTGTGTTACGGACCATCCTCAGTGACTAGAGGCCCTCCACGGCTCCAGCTATGGCACCTGCAACAACAGCTAGTAGTTCCAGCAGCAAGTGGGCCGGTACAACCGATTCGGTCGGGCCTCGACAACTCCGGCGGTGGTGGTTACAACAATGATTAGCAGCTCCAGCGGTGAGTGGGCCGGGAGCTCTAGCCGCACTGGCTCCGATGACGGCAATTTTGGCAGCTGCAGCAGTTCCAGGTAGCTAGCGTGCTGCTAGGAGAGCAACAGGTTGCGATATCCTCTGAGGGCAGCAGCTTCAGCAGTCAGCAGTGGGGGAGGCTTTGGGCAGCGGATATCAGGCACTAACAGTTGAAGCTCCCAATGAGACCATAGGTAGAACCTGGATGACACCGCAGGAACGGCAGACCGCGTTTTGTTGGGGGCTTGCAGGAACGTGTCCAGAGAGGGATTCTCAGTTAACGAACCGTGGCTTGCTATTAAAAGAATGATTTTATCACGACCAGAAAGGATGTGCAGATAGGTTGGTCTGGTCATATAACAACCCCCTAAAACCCAAGAGCCCAAGAGAAACTCAGAATTGAACTCCTAAAACCAAGTTAAGTCTATGACTAGAATAAATGTGGACGTGTGCTTGCAGCCATCTTGGAAACCAAACAAAAAAGGTACCTGACCCGAGGTACCTCATGTGTGGGCACCTGGAACATTCTTTCTCTAAGCTGCCATTCACTGTGGTCCAGGCATCTGATGTCTGACTGCATCTGCTTCTGGTCTTTGTGCTGATGGAGGTCCAGCGTATGGCAGTCCGGCTCCTTCCAAAGGTGTCTCTGTTTGGTCCATCAATGCTTTGATTGTGGTTCAGGGCTCCTTCACACAGTACAAATCAGGGCGAATCACGGCGGAACAGCTCATGTGAGTGAACCACGAAAACATCAAGCCGATGGGCAGGCGTGAACAATCCCGCTGCACGACACCGTTGCACCCGGAACACAGTGCAAGCAGTTGGACCATGTGTAACCACATTGTGCAGCTGCTGTGAAAAAAAAATTACATGCCATACAAGGGATTCGAGCCTGCAATTTACAAAAGCTCTGATTGCTAGCCAGAAACTTGACCACTGTGCTACCATCTCTGGCCTGTTAAAAGTTTGGAAAATGTCTGAAATCAACAAGGAGATAGACGTATTTTTAAAAAAAATAAAGCTTTTTTTTTTTTACTTTTATACAGAAACTTTTCCATTGGCTAGTAATTTGTTTATTCTGTATGTGTGGTGGAATGCTGAAATTGACATGTAACCTTGCTGCCTGTCTTGGCCAGGACGCTCTTGTAAAAGAGATTTTTAATCTCAATGAGACTCTTCCTGGTTAAATAAAGGTAAGAAGAAAGCCACACACCATAAAAAACATTGCATTTTATTGAATCCCTCTTATCAATCAGACAATACAAGTATGAACCATCTGTTCCTCTGTAGATGACCCATGGCCACAGACGTACAGTCATGAAATGACATGAATGATGAAGCAGGGCGCTCTTATGATGACCACATCTGCTGGTGGCATGTCCATCCGGCCCCGTGCGCATGTCCGGCTGGACATGCGTGTCTTGTGGATAGTGCACCACAGGACAGACACCGCATCAGGAACAGAGCTCACATGGGTGACGTGACATTCAGATCACCCGCTGCGTGTTTTGATCTGACGTAGGGGTGAAACAATTAGTTGAGTAATTCAAATAATTCGATTACAAAAAATGTTCGAGGCAAATTCTGTGCCTTGAAGCTTTGTTTATCGTTGTAGTACATATACCAGGCCTGTGTGTGGTGCTGTAACATCCCCAGAAAAACAGAAGAAAACTAGCGTAAGCGCTAATCAAATTAGCACAAAAGCTACAGCTTTCCAACGTGACAAACAGAGTGAAATAAAGCATTTTAGGTAAGAGACGGTCCACACTGATCATCTGAAATAAGTTACTGTACATTTAAAGCAAAACAGTGTGTTTGTTTGTTTTTTAAAAAAACACAGTTTGGTCCGCTGGCCGCTCTACGCGCGGCGGATGGCTGCTGTCTCTCTCTGCATGGTGTGAGCGGCTCGGCTCTGCCCTCACAGCTCTGTCCTGGACACAGACAGTCTGTGGAAGAAGTCCACTCTTTCTTCTGTGTCACTCGCAATAAGTGTTTCGCTTTTTAATTTTCACTTTTTTGGGCAACACACAATGTTTCACAAACACGCAAACTCAAATAAAATAATAATAATAATAAAAACCAGTGACTGCGAGGCTACACGTTCAACCTCCAGCTGAAAATGAAATGCATTGGCTGCAGACCCGGCGCCAGGAAAAAAATATTAAGAGGGTGATGAGTTTATCACAGGATTTGGGGTCGCCCCCCCCCCCCCCCCCAAAAAAAAAGTGTGCACCGAAGGGGACGTGCCTCTGAGCGTGCGTAATGAATTGGGTGCGCTCCTAGAAAGCTTGTGTCTTTAGGCTACACCGTTGTAAGAGACTGACTAAGAGTAAAGAGTGATGACACTATTTTTAAATTATTATTTGAACATATAGACCCTCGGTCAAGTGATACCTGCATACCACACAGAGCCGGTGTTCTGTCGAGATGAGGTGCGTCGCGTCAAAAGCCGAGCTAAACCGACGCTTCTGACGGGAGCACGCATTGCCGCTTGTCGGCAGGCTGACGCGGTCCAAGTTCAATCCAATCCAACTTTCGACACTCTGAGCTGTGATGTACCTTCACGTTGTCCAATAGGAACGACGCGTTGGGCCAAAACACTGAAGACTCATGGCAGAAACCACTGATCTATACAAAACAGATTGATTTCAATTTATTTTCATTTATATAGTGCCAAATCACAACAGAGTTGCCTCAAAGTGCTTCACACAGGTAAGGTCTAACCTTACTAACCCCCAGAGCAACAGTGGTAAGGAAAAACTCCCTCTGAGGAAGAAACCTCAAGCAGACCAGATTCAAAGGGGTGACCATCTGCTTGGGCCATGATACAGACACAAATTACAGAACAATTCACGGACAAATATACAAGAAATGCTATTGGTGCACAGGACAGGAGGATCGCCAACACAAATACAACGCCCATCTCTGGATGGAGCTGCACCAGAGCCCATGTCGATGAAGGGATAGTTGACTAGCACGAGTTTGTTGAAGTTGAACTTGTAGGTAAATCTCTTCCCTTTAGTCTTGTGAAGAATTCTCTTGTTGTAGTAGTATCTCAGCGCTTGGCTGAGCTTGTCATAGTTAATCTGGGGTTTACACTTCCTGGACCCCCATAAGCGGGCCACCTCGTCCGGGTCCTTAATAACAAACTCTCCATAGTCTCCCTACCAGGCGATGACGTCATGGTACTCTTTTTTCCTCTGCAGCTCTAGGATGAAGTGCCACAGCTGGATCTGTCTAGAGCCTGGACTTGACTCTGGCTTGTAAGCCCACTCCGGGAAGGCGAACCCCGTCTCTGCTGGGGTTTTCATGGCTGTTGGTGCGCTTCAGTCACTTTTCCCAGCTGGTGTTAACTTTGGACACTTGACTTGGCTAACTACCGTGTAGCCCCATTAACTCGCAGTTAGCCGCGGCTCCGTTCCTTCCTCCGGGCTTCTTCTCAAACTGCCTCTACAAAGAAGCTGCGACTCTGCTTAGAAACTGGTCGAAGCTCTGCTGCCTCTCCGTGATTTTTAAGGTTTCTCATCGGCGTTTTCTGGACAACTTTCTGTGCTGCTGACTTAGTTTTTCAGCAGGTCTGCGCTCTGAAAAGTTGCCCTGAGTGTCATGGGGGACGTTTGGGAGAGTCGCGCTGCGGAATGCCGCCGTGGTGGCTCTAAATCTTCACTCCACTGGTCGTGCCGGCAGATCGGTGCAGAAACCATCGATCTGTACAAAACATTAACGTGACAGGACTGCTCATTTATAGAGCAGTTTCTGAAGAAAAATCATTGGAAATGTTTTTTTGTTGTTGTTGTTTGTTACCTCAAAAATTCTGATTACTGTTAAAAAAAAAAGTTTAGAACACTTGTAATTAAAATAGCTAAATAAATCAATAAATGGTTCTTTAGAAACCTTTCATCTGTAAATTAAAACCACCTGTTATTTCAGATTAGATAATTTCTTGTTTAACATAAGGAACCTTGGACATTTATTTTTAGACAAAATAAAATAACACGGGAATTTGTACATTTTTTAAAGTTTGGTAGATTATTTATATCTCATTTCAACCATAAAAACAGACACTGTAAATATGTATAAATGTTTATTATAAATGCAACAGGAGATCATTTAACAATGACTGCAGTGTGATTGTAAAGTAGGATTTCTGTGACATAAACCTCATGATGATTTTTTATGGTCATTTAAACTTGTAATTTTTCCAAAATATGTAATTGCCTATAATGTTATCAGGACAGAGTCATTTCTAAAATATGAATTTGAGCACAATAAGTGGAGAGCTTCTACCTGTGCAAATGTCTTTGGACTTTGATTTGTGGACATTTTTAATGATGCGTTCATTTATTGTTAAAATATAAAATGAAACAGCTTTTTAAAAAAATAATCAAATAGTTGCTGTTCAAAGAGCCTTTTATTTAGAAGCAGGTGATGTTCTGCTGGATTCTCTGGACCAGATGAAGGTCTCTTCTGCAGCTTTGACCTCTGGTGGTGTTGCTGAAAAGCAGAGATGTTTTCTTTCGACTGGACTTCGTGGTGTTCAGCTCATCAGTGGAAGTTTGGTTGTCTGCACAGCAAATGTTCCTGACTGGGACAAATAAAAATATTTCTTTAAATATAAAGAAACACTAAACAGTTTATATATAAAAAAGGGACAAAAACAGGGAAAAACGCCCAAAAATTAAGTTATTTAAAGTTGAGCTTTTGTGGTGTCTGAAAAAAGCTGTAGCTTTATTTGGTAAAAATAAAAAAGACTGAACCATTTAGAAATTAAAGTGTTCACTCAGATCAACTGTGCTAAAAGGCTAAGCTAACGTTAGCCGATCATTAAACCTTCACAGTTCAGTAAACGTCACATTTTATTTTTACATTATTCTCACCTCGATAAAGCTGCAGAACTAAACTCCGTTGGTCAAACTGGGACTTCACATATATCCAAAAGGTGGGAGATTTCGGACTGAGTGTGTTTGTTCCATCACCCCGGCTGCCTGCCTCAGTCTGTCCAGTGATGATGCCTGAAGGCCGGCTTCTCCGTGCTGGTCGGCCCGCTGTCGCGGTTCGATCGATATCCCACCAAGTTGTCAGTCCTCCCTCGGTCGGCGTCACTCCAAAAAGTAGCTAAAAAAAAGCTTCTCCCAGCAGGGTGATGGAGAATCGTTTTGCTGTTTTTAAAGCTTTTTTGTGGTTCAGGCGACGCAAATTCAAGATGGTGATCGCTGAACTGTTTTCAGGTTGTGGAAACAGCCAGAGTGGGACATAGCCACAATCTCCGCCCCCTTGCCGCTTCCGAAGGGACGCGTCCGACGTCACAACGCGTTGTAAACGCACTGGCCTGGTGTTACGACGCGTTGGGAAGCGTTAAAGCGTCGCGCTGAAGCTTGCAGTCTGAAAGGCCCTTGACACTGCTTGAATAAATCGAGCTTGCCCTCTGCCGCACTGACAAGAGCAACCCTCAACCTATCAAATGGCTTGAACACAGACACACACCATATCTGTTTGTTTTAAAATTAATTACTTTAGTTAATGAACTTGGTTTATTTGTTAAATACGTGATATTATTGAATAACTAATATTTTGCTATATTTTCCAGTATTTCTTTCTTTCTTTTTTCTTTTTATTTTTTGATAACTCTAACATCCGAGGGGGCGAGGTTGATGACGTGAGGGGGCGTCGCCCCCTCGTGGTGCTGGGTCCGATTGGCTGAATCACAGAGAGAGAGTTATAAAGAAATTCATGCAGGGACCCAGTCCACCACCTTAATCGATAAATAAATAAGTGAATAAAAATGGTTAAATTTTACAAGTTGGGGAAAAGAAAAAACAAGAAAGCCACAACCCATCGCCATTTCAGCAAAATGTCAAGACTTTGGCCTGACTTTGGCTGAGCTCCTGACACCAGGAAAGATCCAAAACTTGAAAAACAACAAAGATGTGAAAAAATATATAATTACCCAGGAACACAGAAAGGGATACACTAAATTTGACAGTCTCTGTGATGACGCAGTGACATTGTGCCATCACTTAGGCAGAACCCTGGACTGTTAATGTTTTAAAACGCAAAAGTACTTTTTATCCGATTACTCAATTAATCACCAGAATAATCGATAGAATACTCGATTACTAAAATAATCGATAGCTGCAGCTCTGACGGTCCGTTTCACCTGGGGTAGCCTGTCAATGTGCGCACTGAGTGCTCGCTGTATGTCCGTGTGAGGATAGTGAGCAGACACACGCATGTCACACTGGACAGTTGTAAGTTCATGTCCATCCGAACACAGTACGTGTTCCACAGCCATGATGTCCAGAACCAGAGATCTCCATAGCAGCTCCTGTGGGCGGACACACCCCGTCAGTTCAGCACACATACCGTGTCACTGTGTCTGTGTCATGTGAGCTGTCAGTGAGTCTGTGGTCAGCAGCTGACAGGCCCCTCGCCGTGCTGTGCGCGCTCTGACCTGTCTGTCCGGCCTCCATGTGATCATGTCTGTGCAGCATATATATCAGCATTTTATGCAAACCACACATATGCCACGTTTGGGGGAGCGCAACACACGTGCAATACACATGCATGCCACATGTGTATTGCTTTTTGCAATGCCACACTCGTGGGGCACTCAGGCAAATTTCACATTCAGCTCAAAAGTGATTTGTGTTAACAGTGTGACTGGCCACACATTTTCTAAGTGCCAAGCGAGCGGTTTTAGATGTGCGTGTGTGTCACCTGGAATATGGCCGACAGGCCAGATATGATGTCCAGCAACTTCTTTTGGAATTCTGTGAAGCCTCAAGATGTCCTAGCGAGGGGTCTGCTCATATCAGACCATTGGTGAAGCTGTTAGCGTAGCTCACGCGGAGGCTGGCGTCAGTGGGATGTGCCTCGTAATGTGGCTTGTAAGTCAGTGCGACTATAAAAATGACATGTTTTTTTATGTCGTCTGCAGGACCCGGAATGCTTTGAGGTCAGAAGAGTATGTTTTGAATTCAAACTTCCATGTTGTCTGGAATACAACAAAAGTCCAAAAGCACAAAACCACTGGTGTAGCCACGCCCACTGGCGAGGTGAACTTGTTTTTATTGGTATTTACAGTTTCATTGATTATTTTGGTTTAAACTGATCACAGCTGTTTTGAATTACAGAAATGTCACCATGACATCACTGTGATTGACAGGTCCTCAGAAAACAAAACAAGAAAAAACTGCATTAGTACAGAATCATATGCAGATAAGACGACTCGATTTGAATTTATATACACAGCTTCATCATCATCATCATATTCAGCAGCAAGTCATCATGGGTAAAAATTAGAGGCCGACTGATACGATACCGATATTAGACCAAAATGTTTCTGGCACTGATTCCAAATGTTTCATTATTCAGGTTTGATGTTTTACAGTTTAAACGTAAATAACTATAACCAACCCACGTCCGCAGACCGAATGCCCCCCCACCCCCATCTACAAATCGGTCTCCCATGCCTTCACTGCGCACGCGTCATCAGTCGCGGTTCACCGATTATCACCTCGTTCTGCCTCCAGTCATCATCTGTCTCAGCCACAGATATCTGAAGATTTTCTCCAACAATCATTTCCACATAAATTCAGCATTATTTCAGAATAAAAGATGGAGGAAGCGATCAGAGCGCCGCAGCAGCACGAGGTGCTAGCTGATGCATTCACTGCGCGTCGGTCTTTTCAAAGCGTCATGGAGTTTAGCCTTGTTTCTGCTTCAAACTGACTTAAGAGGTTTTACTGTCATCTGATGGATCATAATCACATTATTGCCTTTGATCTCTTGGGGGTGAAGAGTCCGTCGTCTCAGACAAGCTGCTGTGGTCCCAAATGACACACGTGCAGTGGAGGCAGGACAGACCAATTTTTAGGGGGAACCGTTTGGTCTGCAACACTGGACACACTGATTGGCAGTCAGCGTGTCACATCTCTCAGTATTTGCATAAAATAGATGCCTCACCTGTTTAGGCCCCGCCTCCCTGGCAGTATATTGATCACGTGTCTCTTGTGGCTGTAAAGCGTCCAGTCTGATTGAAAATGAACGGGAGCTGGTCGCGTTGCCACTGTCTCTTGTGGTTAATGTGACTATGGGGTGATGGGGGTCCCAGCGATGCTTGACAGCATTGTAAACAATCCCCTCAGAGTGCCCTCTGCTGGACAAACTGTACTGATACCATTTCCAACAGTGTTTTTCTGCATTGTTTGCTTAGTCAAATAAAAGTTTTAATATTATCAAAAATAGTGCTGATACTTGTGAAAAGTTCATATCACTGGCTAAATGATATATCGGTCGGGTTCTCGTTAAAATGGACCTCAGTGCAAATTGTGCATTTGTAAACATTGGTCATGTTGTTGGTTTCCCAGAATTCCTCCTGTGGTCCTGCTGAGGTGGACTGCACCAACCCAGATTATCTGAGATTCACCAAAGACTGCCCTGATGGACAGCTGTCACCATGACAACATCATTATAAGACAGACTAATTTATCAGTTTGAGAATCTGTTCTTTTTATTCTGTAAAATTATCTGAGCAGATTTCCAAAATCCTCACTTGCAGCCTGCGGTAATTCATTATTACTGAATGTTACATTGTTATTATTGTTGATCACCTTATTGTGGTGGAGAGGTTTGTGTGCTCCTATGAATCTGAGAGGGGCTGCAACCCTCAAACACCGTGGTGGTCAGGGAAGCCGTCTGACTGAAGCAGTCCTTCTGGGATATGTTATTTCTGAGGACTCCGGAGGCAGTTACAAGGTACAGACAGGCTCGAAGGGCAGCAGCCTCTGCTGTGGGGAAGGCAAAGCAGTGGGTGTGGGAGGAGTTCAGAGTAACCATGGAGAAGGACTTTTGATCGGCACCAAGGTGCTTCTGGTGGATCATGCAGCACCTCAGGAGTGGAAAACAGGGAACCATCCAAGCTGTCTACAGTAAGGATGGACCTCAACTGAGGATGTAATCCACCACTGGAAGGAACACTTTGAGGACAGGATATCGAGGTGTAGTTGGGGGAGGAGGGCCTTCAGTTTGGTCCAGTGATGTAGTCCCGTTGGCTTCATCGGCCTGTGACCTCCAACACTTACTGGATTGGTTCACAGCTGAGTGTGAAGTGGTTAGGAACCAATGGACTGCCTACTTCAGGAAGGGAATGAGGTCTTACCCCAAATGAAGGAGTTCAAGTACCTTGGGGTCTTGTTCATGAGTGAGGGGACAATAGAGCGGGTTGATTGGCCGGAGAATCGGTGCAGCATGTGTGGTATTGCATTCGCTCTACTGTACTGGTGTGATGAAAAGGGAGCTGAGCCAAAAGACAAAGCTCTCGATCTACTGGTCAGTCTTCATTCCTACTCTCACCTATGGTCATAAGGACTCGGTCATGACTAAAAGAAGTAGACCGTAGGTGCCAGTGGCAAAAATGGGCTTCCTTAGGAGGGTGGCTGGTGTCTCCCTTAGTGATTGGTGAGAAGCTCGGTCATCCGTGTGGAGCTCAGAGTAGAGTCGCTGCTGCTTTGCACGGAAAGGAGCCAGCTGAGGTGGTTCAGGCATCTGGTATGGGTGCCCCCTGTGTGCCTCTCGAGGGAGGTGTTACAGGCACATCCATCTGGGAGGAGACCCTGGGGAAGACCCAGGACTAGGTGGAGAGATTACGCCTCTGAATCCCCCAGTCAGAGGTGGTCAATGTGGCCGGGAAAGAGAAGTCTGGGGTCCCCTGCTAGAGCTACTTGGCCCTGCGACCCGATCCCGGATAAGCTGTTGAAGATGTATGTATGTATTGTTACTGTTATTATTGTCATTATTAATGTTTTTGTGTTTTTACTTCATTATTACTTATTGTTACATTATTATTACTGTAATTAATGTTGTTTTTTTCATTGTTTTTATATTTACTTCATTATTACTTAATACATTATTAATTATTACATTATTGTTATCATTATTATTGTCAGTATTCATGTTGTTTTTATATTTACTTCATTATTAGGGCCCGAGTAGGCAACGTCCTACGAGGACCCTATTGTAATTGCGCTGTTTATTATTATTATTATTTTTTATTATTATTATTCTCACTTTTGAAATTGAAATTTCGGCCTCTTCCCATGCTCAAAAACTCACCAAACTTTCCAAAGTCGTCCGGCCGGATCCGAAATTCGATATTCTGGGGGCGTCGCACATGGTCACAGAAAAAGCGCGAAATAGCACCCCCTAGAAATTTTCAAAAACCCCTCCTCATTGGGCTTTTTTCATCGTAGCCTCACGAAATTCGGTACACATATTTACCATGCCAGGACGCACGAAAAAGCCTGTTACTGTCATGGTGAAATATCGACAGGAAGTCGGCCATTTTGATTTTAAGTTTCGATTTTGAGCAAAGTTTTGCCATTTTTGGCCATTTCCACTACTTACATTTGAACAAACTCGTCCTAGGGATTTCATCCGATTGTCTTCAAATTTGGTCAAAATCAACACAACACAATGGTGATCAAAAGTTATCAAAAGATTCTAATTAAGTCAAAAGGCGTGGCTGCTAGGGGTCGTCAAACTTTGGCGAGCTTTTCGGAGCACACCATTTCACTTCGAACGGCTGTCACGCCCACATACTTCATCGTAGATCCTTCGAACTTGCTGGACATGATGAGGGCTCCGCCCTGAAGGTCTACATATCTTAAGTTCCCACCTGCGCCATAGCGCCTCCCGCTGGTGGTGGGAAATGTCCTATTTTTACTTTAAGAGGTCCTGATGTCACATACTTAACCCAATCAACTTCATTCCACTTCTAAAACATGCAGAACAAATTGGTGAACATAGGCGATGAACGTCGTGAAGTTACGAGTAACGGCGTCCGTGTGGCGGCGTGCCGAATATTGCCCATTCGCCATGAAATTACGTTCTTCCTTTTGATGGCTTTAATTTTGTCACATCATCATGAAAATTGATACACAGGTCGAGCACGACAACCTCTTACAAGTCATAGGGGCGTCGCCCATGGGCGGGACAAAATGCCTCAATAGCACCCCCTTGAAACTTTCAAAAACCCCTCCACATAGGGGTTTTTTTGGAGTAGGGAGATGAAAATTGGTACACATGTGTGACCTGCATAGACGTACAAAAAAGTCTCTTGCACCATGGGTCTACTCCAAACAGGAAGTCGGCCATTTTGAATTTTCTTCTCATTTTGGCGTGATTTACACGTTGTATTTGAACGAACTCCTCCTAGGGATTTTGTCCAATGCACTTCAAATTTCTTCCACATCACCCACAGACGATACTGACCAAAAGTTATCGAAAGCTTTTCTTTATGTCGAAGGGTGTGGCCGCTATGGCGCCGCCATTTTGACCCTTCGCCATGGAACATTATACTTAAACAGGTCCTGATGTCACATACTTAACACCATCAACTTCCTTCCACTTCTAAAACATGCAGAACAAGTTGGTGAACATAGGCGATGATCACCATGAACTTACGAGTAACGGCTTCTGTGTGATGGCGTACCGAATATCGCCCCTTCGCCATGAAATTACGTTCTTCCTTTTGACGGCTTTAATTTTGTCATATCATCATGAAAATTGATACACAGGTCGAGCATGACAACCTCTTACAATTCATAGGGGCGTCGCCCATGGGCGGGGCAAAGTGCCTCAATAGCGCCCCCTTGAAAATTTCAAAAACCCCTCCCCATAGGGTTTTTTTTGGAGTAGGGAGATGAAAATTGGTACACATGTGTGACTTGCATAGACGTACAAAAAAGTCTCTTGCACCATGAGTCTACTCCAAACAGGAAGTCGGCCATTTTGAATTTTCTTCTCATTTTGAAATGATTTCCACATGTTGTATTTGAATGAACTCCTCCTAGGGATTTTGTCCAATGCACTTCAAATTTCTTTGACAGCATCCAAAGATGATACTAACCAAAAGTTATCGAAAGCTTTTCTCTATGTTGAAGGGTGTGGCCGCTATGGTGCCGCCATTTTGACCCTTTGCCATGGAACATCAAGTCATGATAACTCCTTCATGCTTTGCCTGATTGACTTGAAACTTCACATGTATGATGACGGTTGGCTCCTGAACACACGCAGCCCCTCTGTTTGTACACTGAGTGCCCCCTAGTGGATGAACAATCAACATGTCATAACTCCTTGATGCATTGTATGATTTGTTTAAAATTTTAACTGTGTGATGAGTGGTTACCCCTGCATGCACATGCCCACATGTGGTCACAAGAGAACACACTGCCCTGGGTAGGCGGTCGCGTGGAACGAGGGCCCGTATATGACTGCTTGCAGTCCTAGTTACTTATTGTTACTTACAGCATTATTGTTATTATTGTCATTATGCCGGCCTGCAGATGTGGCGTTTCACTTGAGCTCCTTCAGCCACTGAAACGTGTTGCATTACCAGTGGCTGAGGAGCTAAATGTCCTCATGGCTTCACTTAAAACTGTCAAAACTGAGGCAACGCGGGGGTGTTGCTTTTATTTACGAGTCCAGGTTTCCTTATAAACTGTCGGGGGTCATAAATATAACTCGTTTGAACATCTGACTCACCGTTATGCCCACGATGCTCCGCATTGTCAGGGTCATAAAAATGTAAATCAGTTCTGTGACTTTGCCACTATACGTGGTCTATTAGAAAAGAAACCGACCTTTTTATTTTTTTCAAAAACTATATGGATTTGAATCACGTGCGATTACATCAGACAAGCTTGAACCCTCGTGCGCATGCGTGAGTTTTTTCACGCCTGTCGGTTGCGTCATTAGCCTGTGGGCAGGCTTTGATTGAGGAGTGGTCCACCCCTCCCGTCTATATTTTCATTGTTTAGGAATGGCTCAGAGAGTGCCGCTTTGCTTGATCAAAATTTTTTTCAGAAACTGTGAGGCAGATCCAAGTGGACACCATTCGAGAAATTCAGCTGGTTTTCGGTGAAAATTTTAAGGGCTGATGAGAGATTATGGAGTGTTACTGTCGCTTTAAGGACAACCCACGGACACGGAAGGCGCGCCGCTCTCCAAGCCGCCGTCGTCAGCCTATTTTGAGCTGAAAACTTCCAAATTTAAGCCTCTGTTGACCCAGGACATCGTGAGAGAACAGAGAAGTTTCAGAAGAGGTCGGGATCAGCAGTTTATCCAGACATTCCACTGTTAAAGGAGATTTTGTAATGAAAGACAGTGGTCCGGCGCCACAGAGAAACACCTCCGTGTTGATAACCATTCGTAAAATTCAGGGGGCTTTCGATGGTTTTCAGTCGAGTGAGTATCCGAGAAACTGTTTAACAGCTGGGCATGTTCAAACTTGTCCTGTAACACTTCCAACAGAGGTGTTTTTCTGTGGCGCCGGGCCATGAGCGGCTGCCTGCCAACGCGTGAATCCGTCCGCACGTCTTTCATTACAAAATCTCCTGTAAAAAAAACCAGCTGAATTTCTCGAATGGTGTCCACTCAGATGTGCCTTACAGTTCTGAAAAAAGTTTGATCAAGCAAAGCGGCAGTCTCTGAGCCATTCCTAAACAATGAAAAAATAGACGGGAGGGGTGGACCACTCCTCCCTCAAAGCCTGCCCACAGGCGAATGACGCAACCGACAGGCGTGAAAAAACTCTCACATGCCCACGAGGGTTCAAGCATGTCTGATGTAATCACACGTGATTCAAATCCATATAGTGTTTGAAAAAAATAATAAGGTCGGATACTTTTCTAATAGACCTCGTAAGCATGCACTACTGGCTACAAAGTGGACCTATTACTCTGATTTGATCAATAAAAACAACTAAGCATAGCTCAAAGTTCTTGTTTGACATGGTAGCATTTCTCATTCATGGGCAGCGACCTGTAAATCATTTTCCCCTTTCAGCACAGGTTTTCCTGCATTAGTTTGAGAAGAAAATAGAAGACATTAGGTTAAACATATCCCAGCATGCCTTAACCCAGCCACTACACCCTGCTATTGAGGTGGGCACCATTACTGAGGTATTACCTAGATTTACAGAATTTGATAGTATCTCTCTAGGCATGCTGACAAAACTCATAATGTCTACAAAAAGCACAACCTGTTTATTTGATCCTATACCAACAAAACTGTTTAAGGACCTGTGGTCCACTCTTGGGCCAACTGTGCTGGAAATTATTAATTTTTCTTTAACTTCTGGATCTGTTGTAATGCATTATTTTGACCAGTTGGCGCTTAATTTTGGTTTGTGTGTTGTGCATCATACGGCCAAAGTGAGGAATCTTGGAGTACTTTTATCCTACATTGTCTTTTGGTCCCCACATTAGAGACATTACGAGGACTGCCTTCTTTCATCTGCGAAATGTGGCAAGGATTCGTCCCATCCTGTCTATGGCTGATGCTGAGACTTTGATACATGTGTTTATTTCTTCCAGACTGGATTATTGTAATGCTTTATTTTCTGGCCTACCACAGTCTAGCATTCGGGGTCTTCAGTTGGTACAGAATGCTGCTGCCAGATGTTTGTTACAGTAGAAGGTTTGACCACATTACTCCCATTCTGGCATCCTTTCATTGGCTACCAGTTTCTGCCAGACTGGATTTTAAAATTTTATTGTTGGTTTATAAAATTGTTCACGGACTGGCACCTTTTTTTTTTTCTTTTTTTTTTATATTTATTTCATTCATTTAAAAGAAAAACAGAAAAGCAAAAAACAAAAGCACCACAATACCAGAATGAAAAGGAGCAGAAAGAAGAACAAGTCTTATGATTTCTGCCCCTTTTAACAATACAATCTTTCAATATACAGCATCATAGTCAACATTATTTAACAGATTGCATTTCTTTAACTTGTCACATACCACTGACCCATTTCATAATTATGACCATTAATTAATAGATTACATCACTGATAGGTTACATTTAAACTTAAGACACTCCAAACATTATTAAGTTTACTTTTTTTTTTTTTACTTTCTTGCAGCCCACTGACTTACTTCATAGTTTCATACTTACTTAATACATCTAATTTAATATGTTTTTTAAATAATTTAAGCGACCTTAATTCTTTAATTTCTTTATTAAGATTGTTCCATAATTTGACACCATTTACTGCAATACTCCTTTCCTTTACTTTGGTTCTAAATCTTGGTTTTTTAAAGACTTCTATTCCTTTCAGTTTATAACTACTTACTCTTTTTTCAAACATATTTTGAATGTTTGTTGGTAAAGTATTTTTATTAACTTGGTACATCATTTGTAATATTTTCAAATCGACTAAATCATGAAATTTAAGTACCCTATACTTAATAAACAATGGATTAGATGGATCTCTAAAACCACTGTTACTAATCACTTTTAAAGCTCTTTTCTGCAAAATAAATAAAGGTTGTATATAGGTTGTATATGTTGATCCCCAGACTTCTACACAGTAAGTTAAATATGGGACAATCAATGAATTGTACAATGTTAATAAACCATAACTATTTAATGAATATTTTACTTTATGCAAAACAGCAATGGCTTTCGCTATTTTTCCTTTTATGTAATTTATGTGTGACTTCCATGTAAGATCTTCATCAATCATGACTCCTAAAAATTTCATTTCTTTTACCCTTTGTATATCCATTCCATCTATTTGTAATGACACATTATTTTTTTTTGCTCTGTCATTAAACAATATGAAATTTGTCTTATTAATATTTAGTGACAATCTGTTTATATCAAACCAATGTTTAACTTTTTCCAACTCTGTATTTATCACTTGTGCTACTTCCTGTATATCTGATCCAGAGTAAAACAGCGTTGTATCATCAGCAAATAAAATGCTGCCAAGCACATTGGATACATTCACAAAATCATTGATATACAAAATAAACAGTTTGGGTCCAAGTACCGATCCTTGTGGTACTCCATAAATAATGTTACACAATTCTGATTTGGTATTATTTATCTGAACAAACTGTTTTCTATTTTCTAAGTAGCTTTTTACCCCCTGATGTGCAACACCTCTTATTCCATATTGTTGTAACTTGTGGAGCAATCTTGAGTGGTCTATAACATCAAAAGCCTTTTTCAGGTCAATAAAAATACTTACAAAATAATCCTTATTATCTATTGTTGTTGATATTTTCTCTATTAGTTCCATAATTGCCATAGCTGTCGAATGTTTTGTTCTGAATCCATACTGAGCATTATTTAAAATATGATGTTTCTCAATAAATTTATCCAATCTTGTTACAAAAACTTTTTCCATAATTTTAGAAAACTGTGGAAGCAATGATACTGGCCTGTAATTAGAAAAATTATGTTTGTCTCCATTTTTATATAATGGGATTACCTTAGCAATTTTCATTTCATCTGGAAAAACCCCAGTTGACAGAGACAGATTACAAATATAAGTAAATGGTTCAATAACAATTTCTATTATACTTTTTACAGTCATCATGTCTAAATCTTCATGGTCAGTTGATCTTTTGCTTACACAGTTTTTTTACAATATTTCTTATTTCATCTTTTTCCACATTGTCCAGGAAAATACTATTGACCGTATTTACCAATGTACATAATTTATCTTCTATTATTGGTTTATTTCCCACCAGACTTGATCCTACATTTGAAAAATAATCATTAAACCCATTTGCAACTTCTTTTATATCATATATCTCTTTATTTTCCTTAACAAAGTAATTTGGAATAGTTTCTTTCATTCCATCACTATCAATCACACTTTTTATAATTCCCCATGTTACCCTCATATTATCTTTACTCTTATTTAGTTTTTCACTGTAATAATCTTTTTTTTGTTTCCTAATTATTGTTAATAGTTTATTTTTATATTTTTTTGTATTTATGTTCTGATTCCTTTGTTTGCAATTTTAAAAAGCACCTGTATAAACAGTTTTTCTTTGCACAAGCATTTTTTATTCCCTTTGTCAGCCATGGTTTATTTACTCTTTTCTTACTAATTTCAATTAATTTACAATTTTTATTGTATGATTTCATCAATATTTTCATAAATGAGTTATATGCTACATTAACATCACTGACATAAACTTCTTCCCAGTTTTGATTTTTAAGGTCATATTTTAATGCCTCTAAGGCTTTTACTGACTTATCTCTTTTAAGGTTTATATCAGTTTTTTTGTTGTACCTATTTTTAGATTTAAAAGTCTTCCTACCTGGCAGACTTGGTTAAGCCCTACGTACCTGTGAGGCCTTTGCGTTCGCAGGGCTTCTGTGTGTTCCGAGGATGAACAAGAAGTCTGTGGGGTATAGAGCCTTCCCCTACCGTGGTCCAACTCTTTGGAACAATCTACCTGCTGTTATTCGGCAGTCTGACACAGTGGAGACTTTTAAATCAAGACTGAGGACCCACTTTTTTAGACTGTCTTATCATTAATTTAATCTGTTTGTGTTTGCTTTGTAATCTCTTTTTATTCTACTGTGTTTTATCTTCTTATTGTGCTTTTCTTGCTTTTCATTTTGATTTTAGATTAATTTGTGTTGCTGTGAATTGTGTGAAGCGCCTTTTGGGCGACTTTGTCGTGAGTTGGCACTATATAAATTAATAAATTGAAATTGAAATTAAATTGAAATTGATTCTTCCTAAATGTTTCAAATCTGCAGTGATTAAACCATTACTTAAGAAACCTAATCTTGACCCTAGTGTACTGAAAAACTATTGGATGATATCAAATCTATCATTTTACTCTAAAATTCTGGAAAAAGTGGTGTCACGGCAGCTCGTAGACTATCTTACTGAGAATAATCTCTTTGAGCCACTGCAGTCTGCTTTTAGAAAATATCATTCCACAGAGAGCTCTCACTAAAGTGGTGAATGATCTTCTGCTTACAATGGATTCGGACACCACTACGGTTCTGTTGCTGTTAGATCTCAGTGCTGCATTTGATACAGTGAATCATCATATTCTACTTGATAGACTGGAAAATCATTTTGGGATTACTGGGAGTGCCCTTGCATGGCTGACGTCGTTCTCACTGTGTTTTGTACAGTAACACTACCTCTAACCTTAGTGACATGAAATTTGGGGTTCCACAGGGGTCTGTCTTAGGCCTCCTGTTTTTCTCCCTTTATATAACCCCTGGCAAAAATTATGGAATCACCAGCCTCGGAGGATGTTCATTCAGTTGTTTAATTTTGTAGAAAAAAAGCAGATCACAGACATGACACAAAACTAAAGTCATTTCAAATGGCAACGGCACCAAACAAAAGTTCCAGCATTGTCACCTTGCCCAATGCAGATTCGAGATTCATCACTGAATATGACTTTCATCCAGTCATCCACAGTCCACGATTGCTTTTCCTTAGCCCATTGTAACCTTGTTTTTTTCTGTTTAGGTGTTAATGATGGCTTTCGTTTAGCTTTTCTGTATGTAAATCCCATTTCCTTTAGGCGGTTTCTTACAGTTCGGTCACAGACGTTGACTCCAGTTTCCTCCCATTTGTTCCTCATTTGTTTTGTTGTGCATTTTCGATTTTTGAGACATATTGCTTTTTTTCTGTCTTGATGCTTTGATGTCTTCCTTGGTCTGCCAGTATGTTTGCCTTTAACAACCTTCCCATGTTTTGTATTTGGTCCAGAGTTTAGACACAGCTGACTGTGAACAACCAACATCTTTTGCAACATTGCGTGATGATTTACCCTCTTTTTTTAAGAGTTTGATAATCCTCTCCTTTGTTTCAATTGACATCTCTCGTGTTGGAGCTATGATTCATGTCAATCCACTTGGTGCAACAGCTCTCCAAGGTGTGATCACTCCTTTTTAGATGCAGACTAACGAGCAGATCTGATTTGATGCAGGTGTTAGTTTTGGGGATGAAAATTTACAGGGTGATTCCATAATTTATTCCTCAGAATTGAGTGAGTCCATTTTTTTTTTCCTCTGCTTGGTCTAAAAAGTAACCGTTACTGACTGCCACAATTATTTTTCCTTGACTTCTTATAGTGTTTCTTAAAGCCAGAAAGTTGCCATTTGAAATGACTTCAGTTTTGTGTCATGTCTGTGATCTGCTTTTTTTCTACAAAATTAAACAACTGAATGAACATCCTCCGAGGCCGGTGATTCCATAATTATTGCCAGGGGTTGTATAGCACCCCTTGGGCACATATTGCAGTGTTTTGGGATTACCTTTCACTGCTATGCTGATGATACTCAGTTATATATGCCGATAACTGCTGGTAATTTCATCCACATAAAATACTTAGAAGATTACCTTGCAGCAGTGAGAAGTTGGATGTCTAGCAACTTCCTACTTTCAAACTAAGACTGAAATGATGGTTCTTGGTCCATGAGTCATCGGCATCAATTTGACCAGTTAACGCTTAACCTAGGCTCGTGTGTCATACATCACACTGACAAAGTGAGGAACCTTGGGGTAATTTTTGATCCTACATTGTCCTTTGACCTCCACATTAGAGATATTATGAGGACTGCTTTCTTCCATTTGCGAAATATAGCGAAGATTCGTCCCATCCTGTCTATGGCTGATGCTGAGACCCTGATCCATGTGTTTATCTCTTCTAGATTGGACTACTGCAATGTTCTTTTTTCTGGTTTACCGCAGTCCAGCATTAGGGGTCTCCAATTGGTTCAAAATGTTGCAGCCAGACTTTTGACATGAAGCAGAAAGTTCGACCACATTACACCCATTTTGGTGTCTCTTCACTGGCTTCCTGTCCCAGTGAGATCAGATTTTAAGGTTCTGTTACTGGCTCATAAAATTGCTCACGGACTGTCACCTCCCTACCTGCCTGACATGGTAAAGCCCTACATACCGGCCTGGGCTCTGCGTTCTCAGGGTGCAGGACTACTTTGTGTCCCTCGGGTGAATAAAATGTCTGTGGGTCACAGAGCTTTCTCTTATCGTACCCCTGTTCTGTGGAATGATCTCCCTGCACAGATACAGCAGTCGCACTCTGGAGGTTTTTTACCCTGTTTTATCATTAGTATTTTATGTGATTGCATGTTTTCTTTTCTTCTTTTTTATCTTTGTTTTTATTCTTTTACTGTGTTTTTTTTTTTAATCTTTTGATTCATGTTGTTGTTTTGTGTTGTGTGAAGCGACTTGAGGTGACCACGTCGTGACTTGGCACTATACAAATTAATAAAATTTGAATTATTATGGTTTTTGTATTTACATTTTGTTACTTGTTTGATTATTGTTTCGTTATTATTGTCATTGTTTTTGTGTTTACTTCATTATTATTGTTACATTATTATTGTCACTGTTTTCATGTTTACTTCATTATTACTTATTGTTACTTATTACATTACTGTTATTGTTATTATTGTCATTGTGGTTTTTGTATTTATTTGTTGTTGTTAGATTATTATCATTATTGTCATTGTTGTTTTTATGTTTACTTCATTATTATCGTTACATTATTATTGTCATTGTTTTTATGTTTACTTCATTATTACTTATTGTTACTTATTACATTACTGTTATTATTGTCATTATTGTGGTTTTTGTATTTATTTGTTGTTAGATTATTGTTATCATTATTATTGTCATTAATGTTGTTTTTGTGTTTGCTTCATTATTATTGTTACATTATTATTATTGTCATTGTTTTTATGTTTATTTCATTACTACTTATTGTTACTTATTACATTACTGTTATTGTTATTATTGTCATTATTGTGGTTTTTGTATTTATTTGTTGTTGTTAGATTATTGGTATCATTATTATTGTCATTATTAATGTTGTTTTTATGTTTACTTCATTATTATTGTTACATTATTATTATTGTCATTGTTTTTATGTTTACTTCATTATTACTTGTTACTTATTACATTACTGTTATTGTTATTATTGTCATTATTGTGGTTTTTGTATTTATTTGTTGTTGTTATTGTTATCATTATTATTGTCATTATTAATGTTGTTTTTATGTTTACTTCATTATTACTTATTGTTACTTATTACATTAATGTTATTGTTATTATTGTCATTATTGTGGTTTTTGTATTTATTTGTTGTTGTTAGATTATTGTTATCATTATTATTGACATTAATGTTGTTTTTATGTTTACTTCATTACTACTTAGTTACTTATTACATTACTGTTATTGTTATTATTGTCATTATTGTGGTTTTTGTATTTATTTGTTGTTGTTAGATTATTATCATTATTATTGTCATTATTAATGTTGTTTTTATGTTTACTTCATTACTACTTATTGTTACTTATTACATTGTTAGTTATTATTGTCATTATTGTGGTTTTGTATTTATTTGTTGTTGTTAGATTATTATCATTATTATTGTCATTATTAATGTTGTTTTTATGTTTACTTCATTATTACTTATTGTTAGTTATTACTGCATTGTTGTTATCATTATTGATGTTGTGTTTGTATATGGCAGCGCGGTGGCTTAGTGGTTAGCACTGTTGCGTCACAACAAGAAGGTCATGGTATTGACTCCCACTTGTGTCCTTTCTGTATGGAGTTTGTGTGTTCTCCCTGTGTTTGTGTGGGTTCCGGCTCCCTCCCACATCCAAAGACATGCAGGTTAGGTGGACTGGAAACTTTAAACTGTCTGTAGGTGTGACTGTGTTTGTTTGTATGTGACCCTGTGTCAGACTGGCGTCCTGTCCAGGGTGAACACGTCTCACGACTCCAGCCCCCCCAGCCTCTTGACGAGTTCTCTCATGGAAAATGTTGGAGGAGAGAGACCTTTTTTTTTTTAATTCAAAAAGAGAAACTTATAATAACCCAGCATTGTTCCACCATGGGGTCTCATCCCGATTGGAACGTGGTCTTAATTTGACTCCTGTACTTCTGGCTTCTTGACTGCAGCATTCAATTGGAACTCAAACTGGGAACCACCCTGTCCAGAGAAGGCAGCCCGTGGTCCTGCCCCTGAAGCCAGGATGGTCAACCAGTGTTGAACTGTGACCTGCAAATACAGGAACGTTGGGCTGCTGGAGGAGTTGATCTGTGGTTGTAAAAACTAAAACTGCCCTCTTTAATTTTTTATAAATGGAGGAACCGTTTTATTTTTTGTCACCTTGTCATCAGTATTGACTTTGGACTTTGTGTCAAATCTTTGTTTAATTCAGTTATTTTTGGTGCAGCCCGCCCCAAAAGACCCAGGTGAGGTTTTAATTTTGACTGAGTTCACTGGGACAGCAGTGGGTGTCATCCAATGCAGGTTCTCAGTCCTATGGGGAACTAATCTGATTCAGATTCTTAGTCTTATGGGGAACTATCCTGATTCAGATTCTCAGTCCTATGGGGAACTCTCCTGATTCAGATTGTCAGTCCTACAGGGTAATTATCATGTTTCAGATTCTCTGTCCTATGGGGAACTATCCTGATTCAGATTCTTAGTCCTATGGGGAACTATCCTGATTCAGATTGTCAGTCCTACAGGGTAATTATCATGTTTCAGATTCTCTGTCCTATGGGGAACTATCCTGATTCAGATTGTCAGTCCTACAGGGTAATTATCATGTTTCAGATTCTCTGTCCTATGGGGAACTATCCTGATTCAGATTCTTAGTCTTATGGGGAACTATCCTGATTCAGATTGTCAGTCCTACAGGGTAATTATCATGTTTCAGATTCTCTGTCCTATGGGGAACTATCCTGATTCAGATTCTTAGTCTTATGGGGAACTATCCTGATTCAGATTGTCAGTCCTACAGGGTAATTATCATGTTTCAGATTCTCTGTCCTATGGGGAACTATCCTGATTCAGATTCTTAGTCTTATGGGGAACTATCCTGATTCAGATTGTCAGTCCTACAGGGTAATTATCATGTTTCAGATTCTCTGTCCTATGGGGAACTATCCTGATTCAGATTCTCAGTCCTAAAGGGAACTCTCCTGATTCAGACTCTCAGTCCTACAGGGAACCATCCTGATTCAGGCTCTCAGTCCTACGGGGAACTCTCCTGATTCAGATTCTCAGTGCTACGAGGAACCGTCCTGATTCAGATTCTCAGTCCTACGGGGAACTATTGTGTTTCAGATTCTCAGTCCTATGGGGAACTCTCCTGATTCAGATTCTCAGTCCTATGGGGAACTCTCCTGATTCAGATTCTCAGTCCTATGGCAAACTATCGTGATTAAGATTCTCAGTCCTATGGGGAACTATCCTGATTTAAATTCTGAGTCCTATGGGGAACTATCCTGATTCAGGTTCTCAGTCCCATGGGGAACTATCATCATTCAGATTCTCATTACCACGGGGAACCATCATAGCATGCTCCAGCTTGTCCATTTATCAATCCCCACTCGACTCAATGACCTTTTCTGCCAAGATCTCCCGGAATGTAGACAGCTGCTTCATCTGCTCTGTCTGCATCGAGTGTCTTCTCAACAGCTTCTTTTTCATTTTGAAGTCAGACCCCCGTTTGGGTGAGGCTGGGGCCACTGGGACCAGGATTTTGTTAGTGGCATGGACTGGAGAGGTAGCCTTACCATTAGCCTTGATCTCTGGGATGGGTCTGTGAGGGTTGATGTTCAGAGGAGGCAGAAAGCCAGGTCTGGTGTGGGAAATGTGGTCAAGTAGGAAGGTCCCAGAGCCACGACGCTCAAGGAGCCCTGGGGGCCGCCTGCGTAACGAGCTGGGAGAAACAGAATTGGGGATGTTCTCCAGTGACTCCCGGGATGAGCTGGTAATCAAGGAGAGAGGAGAGGTGTTGTACCATTTACGTTCCACAGACACCCGGCCAGAGTCTGGAGACCCTGGGCTAGATTCTGGACAGAGGTGGTTCTCAGCAGTCAGGACACGGGTGGTGGTGGCCCCAGCTCCTCCAACATTCTCCTGGTATTCTGGTGCTGTATTCCTTCGATATAAAATCTGGTGCTGCTGAACTTTATCAGCCCAAGAGGAACCACAGAGAACACCATAGTCCTCGGAGAAGGATTTGTCAGTCAGTTTGGGGGAGCAAGGATCATGGGTTTCAATGCTGTGTCGTCGGGATAACAAAGGCCGCACCGGTTCTGTGATGGACAGGCCATTCATCTCTGAGATTGTCCTGCTCAAATGCCAGCTTCCCTCCTCCTGCAGATCATGATCTACCATCTCCTGTGGAAGTCCAGTCAACGCTGAGTGTGCGACCAGGCCCCAAGGCTCAGAGTTGAGCCTCTTCAGCAGCTTGTGTGGTGCCAGTCTCTTCTCCCCTGGAGGATGTCCAGAAGGTATAGGTAAAGCTGAGCTCAGTGCAAAATTAAAGATCCCGACTTTATCTGCTGCTGGAGAGCTAGAGGTGCCAATCTCCACTTCAGATGGTGACATACAGGTGGGGAATAACTTGTCCACAACACCCGGTGATGGCGGGGAGTTGAGATACTGCTTTGTCTTCTTTGTGCCTGAAGGAGACATATCTGTTGTGATAATGATCACTTCTTTGCCTTTGGCCTTACAAGCATCCAACAGGACCTGCAGAGTTTCGTGATCTCCTTTGTTGATGGCGTGGACCAGAGCAGATGAGCCCGAGTAGTCTTTTAGGCTGGGATCAGCTCCACTCTCCAGAAGAAGAGAGACCACTTCCTTGCCTGCCTTCTCAGCACAGGCATGTATCAGTGCTGTGCGCCCGCTTTTGTCTGGGATATTTGGATCAGCACCTTTCTCTAGAAGGTATCGCACCATCTTCAGGTGGGTCTGAGGATCATTGTAGGTGGCTAAGCAAGCAGCTGAGATGGGTGTCTCACCGCGCTCATTGCCCTCGTTGATGTAAGCTCCGCCCTCCAGCAGCAGACGAGTCAGTCTCAGCTTGCCTTGAAAGACGGCCTTGAGGAGGGCGTTCCCCTCGGTTTGGAGGGGTCCTCCATCTCCCATGGTTCCTCAGCTTTTTCTCAGATAATCCACTTGCTGAAAGTTAACTCAATGCTCAATGGCTGTCTTCCATTAGACGTCACATGACCTGAGGAAGAAAGACAGTCCAATCAGTGAATTTTCAATAAATGTGACATGGACCTTGGACTGGATTTATTTTGAGCTGCTTTGTCTGAATTAGAAGCTCAAAGCACTTTACAATGATGCCTCATATTCACTCATTCACACACACACACACACACACGCATGGTGTCAGGGTGCTGTCACGCCCACTGGGAGCAACTCTGAAGAGAGAAAGGACCTTGCCCAAGGACCCTTAATGATTGCTTTGTCCTTCCTTGAAGATGTGTCCCATCCTCAGCTAGTTCCTTTTTATTGTGACATTTTTGTCTCAGTTTACTTCAACAAGCAACCATTAATATGCTAGCATTAGCATTTTGGCATGCGACCACTATGGAGCTTTATACAAATGTGTGTGTTTTCAGAGTTTAAACACCGGCATCATCAGAAACTGTTGTGATACTACCGGGAACTGGAACTGACTCAAAATGCTTTAAGGCAGGAGTTCAAGGGAAAAAAAGGTTTATTGTAATAATGCTGGATAAAAAGGTGATATTTCCAGTGACAGAGATCAGCAGACATAGACACTGGAGGACAGACGACAGGTACAGGAAACCAGGTGGGCCAGTGGCACTGGTGATGGCTGCACACTGCACAAAAACAAACACAAAATTAGAGCTCATACACAATTAGACGAACTAAATCAAGCACTCTTCAAGGACAAAGAATTTCACTGGAGGCCAGTATTACCATTCTCGGAAACAGATAATCTTGTGGCGTCCTTCTGTTCAGCTGAGGCTTAAGCCTGGTTCACACGGCAGGATAATTAGGCCAATATCGGACCCGATCTTCCCGTTCCGACAATCTTAAGGACGCCCCGACAATTGTGATGACGTCAAAGATAATCTTATCAGATATTCCTGCCATGTGTGGTGTGTTCAGAGCGCTCTGATCTGCTCGGAAGGGTGTCAGGACGCTCCGATCGCAAATCGGGGATATTCAACATGTTGGGTTTTTTTGGCCCGATATCGCAGCGTGTGTTGTGTCCTCCGACCACAAACGAGCAGCCTGCTGAATGTGACGTGCAGCCAATCACAAAGCGAGGTGACGGACATACGGAGCGAAAAATAAAATCAAAACAGCTGTTCTGACTTACCAGAAAGTCCGGTGGTCGCGCTGTCTCCACTCCTTTAAAGAACACCTTTCCTTTTCCTTTTTTTATCGTTTTTCCCTCTGTTTTAAATAGTCCACAAAGTACCTCCGTTTGTTTACTCTGAAGTCACGTTTAATCTCGAGAGATTTTGGTGAGATTTCCTGTCTGAACTGTAAATGTTCGTGTGTTAAATCTGTTGGTGTGTGATGTTGTTCTTACCGTGTGGCTGAACACCACACACTGTACGACCAAACCTGTTAGAGCTATGATTTTTTATCTTCACGTGTGTGGTCTCTCAGGTTTCGGAAACCTAAAGATAATTTTAAAATCCTGTCTGTGAACCAGGCTTTAAGTAAACATTGCTCATTTGACGCAGATGTTGGTGATGATCAGTTTCACTGGTAGGTAAACAGGAAGGAGGGGAGAAAAACAAAACAGGAGCCAGACCAATTCTACAGACCACAATGGCACTCCTGCTCGAGGACAGCCCCCAGGCTCCTAGGAGTGCTCTTCATGCCCATAACTCTCCCAGTCCACCAGATACTGGAAACCCCAGTGACGCACATCCAGTAGGCGTTGCACTGTCCAGGCTGGATGGCAATCAACGAGCCGGGTGGGAAGAGGGAGATTGGCTGGAGGATGCAACGAACTGGTCCAGACTAGGGCTGCAACAACGAATCAATAAAATTCGATGACAACAGGCGTTGGCTGCTGGCCGTTTCTGACACCAGTAGCGACCAGGGCACAGAGGAGATCAGATGCTGTTTCGTAGAACTACACAGTTAGAATATGGCAGATGCAAGTAGACAAAAGAAAGTTAAGACTTCAAAAGTGTGGGAGCACTTTACGTTAAACAACGCAAAGACGCTTGTTAACTGCAACATGTGCAAGTTGGACCTCGCATGGCACGGGAGTACGACGTAATGATGCAGCATCTCAAATGAAAGCATATCAGACTCATCAATGAGGAAGGGGAGAGCTCAGTGTCTGGGCAAGTTAACAAATGTTTGTTTATTTTTGTGTAAGCAGTCGTAATTAGGGATGGGTATCGAGAACCAGATCCTTTCGGGTATCGTAAGAAATGATTCGATCCACCGACATCAGTAACCTTTTTGCTTAACGATTCCCTTATCGGCCCTTCAGAGTGGCTGTTGTTTTGGGGGTGTTTTTCAGGAAAATGATCATTTCTATATATTGATTACAGACCCTGCAGCAGGTCTGTAATCAGCTTTTCTGCAGAGCGGCTTTGCTTTGAACCTTGAACCAATCGAAGTAGTGATTCGCAGATTGAAGCAGTGAGTCGATCTATTGCTTCGTTGGTTCATTTTTGTTCTTTCGCTTTATTATTCCCCCGCTAAAACCCTAAACAGTCTGTGAGTATTATTCACCTTTTTATGTTAATCTGACCTGTTATGGTCTTCTGAAACAGTTGATACATGTATTTTATAACTAAAAAACGGGACCGATGCTAACGCGTTAGCATGTCTATGGCATTTTCAATGTTAAAGTTAGCATTAAGCAGTTGCAGGTGTCAGCATGTTCGAGTGCATTTGTTTTCTGTATAATAAGCGTATGTTGTCATAATTGAGTCAAATGTACTACAAATTGTAATATTTTTTAAATGTAATATTTAATAATCTAGTCAGGCTCAGGCTGTCTGTGCGTCTCCCAGAGCAATGAGGCGAGTGGCAGAGTGAGAGACAAAGAAAAAGAACAGTAACAGCACCGACAGTTTTTTATTAATGTTGTCCCTGTACGTTCAGGGCAAAAACGTGGGAGAAGCAGAGAGAGACAAAGAAACCGTAAACAAGTCCACGCGCTTCTTGGCACCTCTGCCTTAACCACGTCAACCCTGAAGGAACCCCGTTGGGTTATAATGTGATTTTTTTTCTAATGTGTGCAGTTTAGCTACAATATACTGACAGTACCACCCACTTGTTTTGTATTCATGTAATCATGGAAAAAATGTTGCTGTCAAAAATGTACAAGATATTTTTTATATCATTTTTGAAAAAAAGCCACTAAAAATCCTTGGGGGCTTACAATGTTTCCCAAAGTATTCAGTACACTATGTAAGCTCAGGGTTGTTTTTAAAGACATTTAAGAGTCAACACCACAGTGTATGTGAGGGAGTAATAAAAGACGTGAATAAAAGCAGTTCTGTTGTTAAATAAAGTGATGGAAGTAGAGAAAAACTGTTTCCCTGGCACATTTTAAAAAAATTCCCCGTTAATCCGATTAATCGATTAATCGTGTCTAAACCCCATCAGATTCATCGATGATCCAAATAATCGTTTGTTGCAGCCCTAGTCCAGACTGGCCGGAGGTGGGAGACATGGAACACCGGATGGACACAGAGAGATCATGGCAGGCGCAAATGAACCACCACTGGGTTGATGATACTGTCCACCATGAAAGATCCCAGGAACTGCAGGGCCAAGTTGCGAGTCGTCACCTGCAGTGGAATGTTAGCCAAGGATAACTACACCTCCTCCCTGGGACGATAGAGCAAGGCCGGGGTCTGATGGCGGTCTGTATAGCGGGGATCTTAGCCTCTGGAGTCAAGCAGGGCAAAATGTGTGGAAGCCCAGACTCTGCAGCAGTGGTGGAGGTGTGCATAGATGCCGCCAACTCCTCTTGCTCCGGGAGCAGTGGGGGTTGGTATTCAAGGGAGCACTCAAACAGGGTCAGTCCAGTGGAGGTGCTCACCTGTGAGTTTGTGGGCATACTCGATCCAAGACAGGTGGTCACTCCAAGCCGCAGGGACCCTGGCGGTGACATAGTGGAACACGGATTCCAGCTCCTGGTTTACCTATTCTGTCTGGCCGTTGGACTGTGGATGGAAACCAGATGACAGTCTGACTGTGGCCCCAAGGCAGAAAAAAGCTCTCCATAACTGTGATGTAAACTGGGGTCCACGGTCAGAGACCATGTCCAGAGGTATGCCATACAGATGGAACATATGGTGGACCACGAAGTCAGCAGTCTCTTGGACTGTAGGGAAGTTGGAGAGGGGGATGAAATGGTTGGCCTTGAAGAACTGATCTATGATGGTGAGGATGATGGTATGGCCATGGAAGGCTGGAAGACTGGTGACAAAGTAGAGACAGACCAAGGAGGATGTGGAAACGGAAGTAGACAGAGAAAACCAGTGGTGGGTTGGTGTTACAACTTTCCTCTTGCAAAAACAGAACAGTTTCCCTATAATGACTGAGGAGGGGATGATATTCTTAGAAGTACTTGAGTCTATGTCCAGGGTGAACTGTTGCGATAAGGCATCTGATTTGGTGTTCTTGGATCCAGGTCTTTAGGTGATAGCAAAATTAAACTGACCAAAAAAACAGGGCCCACCTGGCTTGACGGGTATTAAGTCTCTTGGCATTCTGAATGTAGAAGAGATTCTTATGATCAATCCAAACAATGAACAGATGTGTGGACCCTTCCAACCAGTGTCTCCATTATTCCTTAATGGCTAACAGTTCTGGTTACCAACATCATAGATAACCTCAGCTGGAGACAGGAGTTGAGAAAAGAATGTGCAAGGATGTAATCTATTATCAGACCTGCTCTGGAAAAGTACAGCCCCGTTCCCGGTTTTGTAAGCATCGACCTCCACTGTGAACTAGGATCCGACTGGATGACAGCTGGCACCGAGATGTACCGATGTTTCAGATGGGTGAAGTCCTGGTTGGCAGTGGGTGTCCAGCTGTATGGTGTTTTCAGAGAGGTGAGAGCAGTAAGTGGCAAAGCGACCTAATTGCAGATGAATTTGCAGAAGTTAGCGAATGCTAAGAATCGTACCTGCTTGAGTGTAGTGGGAGCCGGTCATTCCTGAACTTCTCAGATCTTATCAGAGTCTGGTTTAATTTGTCCTTGCTCAATGATGAAACCCAGGAACGTGACTGAGGGCAGGTGGAATGCTGGAGGACCTGACAGACGTGCACCTGGTGTTCTTTAAGGTCTTCGAAAAAGATAAGGATATCATCTAAGTAGAGGACCACAAATTGGTTGAGAAAATTGCGCAGCACATCATTTACCAGTGCTTGGAACATTGCAGAGGCATTAGTAAGACCAGTGATGTTCAAAGTATTCCAGAAAGGGCAGAGAGGGTGCAGGTTTTCTTTGCAGCCACTGGATCCAGAAGGTGATTTCACTGATTAACATCACTTTGAGCAGATGGGATGAGTTCATTACAGTTCAAAATGCAGCTGGCAACGCTGTGACGTTCCAGCCTGCCCTGGCAGTTAAAATGCAAAATTCTGCTGAATATTTCACAGTATTGAAGGCGCCCTGACAGTTACTAAATAATCTTTCAGAGGCCGTCTGCCCCCCATGAGATACACATCAGCGACTCCCCCTGAGTAAGCTTGTAAGGTAGGTGACTTCACTGGTATCTGTCCTGAATCTGGAGGGTCTCTGAGGAAAAAAAAAAACAAAACGATCAGACTACTGAAGCAAACATGATGAACAGTGAATAAATCTGCCAGAGAACAGTTCTGGGTCACAAACTAACCAATTGTGTGCTGATGTGTTAGTGGTCATTAACTTGCGAGGTCAGTGCTTGGGGGTTGGACCGGTACTGGATGCAGGGATCATACTTGTGATTCAGTTGGTGCGTGCGATGAACTGTGCACAGAGTTGTGATACCCGAGCTGATAGTTGTTGGTTGCTGTTCTGGAGGTCCTAGATTTGCTGATTATCTTGACCCAGTAAGCTGCCCTGCAAGGAGAATGTGTGGTGGATCGTGCCTGCCCCAGCTGAGTCCATGTTGGCCAGATTATTCTGTTGAAATACTATCAGGAACTAGAAACGGACTCAAAATGCTGTAAGGCAGAAGTTTAATGGAAAAAAGGTTTATTCTAATAATGCTGGGCAAAAATGCAATACTGCAAATGATGGAGACCACGAGATATAGACACTGCAGGACAGGCGGCGGGTGCTAGAAACCAGGCAGGCCAGTGGAACTGGTGATGGCTGCAGACTGCACAAAAACAAACACAAAATTAAAACTCAAACACAGAAGAATTAAGTTGAGCACTCTTCAAGGACAAGGAATTTCACTGTTTAAGTAGACGCCACTGATTTGATGCAAGTATGCTGCAGCCACAGGTGTTGGTGATGATCAGCTCCACTGGCAGGTAAACAGGAAGGAGGGAGGAAGGAACATAGAACATAACAGAACAGTCATAACAGCTAACCTTCATCAGCGTTGGCAAGCTAACTAGCTTGCTAACGCTTTCGTTTTTATTTTATTTTTTAGCACTGTTGTCGTGCTGCTCCACAGCCTGCCTAGTGGATTTTTATTTTATTTTAGCACTGTTGTCGTGTGTTACCTGTGCTGCTCCACAGCCTGTCTAGTGGATTTTTATTTTATTTTAGCGCTGTTGTCGTGTGTTACCTGTGCTGCTCCACAGCCTGTCTAGTGGATTTTTATTTTATTTTAGCACTGTTGTCGTGCGTTACCTGTGCTGCTCCACAGCCTGTCCAGTGGATTTTTATTTTATTTTTTTGGGCGCTGTTGTCGTGCGTTACCTGTGCTGCTCCACAGCCTGTCTAGTGGATTTTTATTTAGCGCTGTTGTCGTGCGTTACCTGTGCTGCTCCACAGCCTGTCCAGTGGATTTTTATTTTATTTTTTTGGGCGCTGTTGTCGTGCGTTACCTGTGCTGCTCCACAGCCTGTCTAGTGGATTTTTATTTAGCGCTGTTGTCGTGCGTTACCTGTGCTGCTCCACAGCCTGTCTAGTGGATTTTTATTTTGTTTTAGCACTGTTGTCGTGCGTTGCCTGTGCTGCTCCACAGCCTGTCCAGTGGATTTTTATTTTTATTTTATTTTTTTGGGCGCTGTTGTCGTGCGTTACCTGTGCTGCTCCACAGCCTGTCTAGTGGATTTTTATTTAGCGCTGTTGTCGTGCGTTACCTGTGCTGCTCCACAGCCTGTCCAGTGGATTTTATTTTATTTTTTTGGGCGCTGTTGTCGTGCGTTACCTGTGCTGCTCCACAGCCTGTCTAGTGGATTTTTATTTAGCGCTGTTGTCGTGCGTTACCTGTGCTGCTCCACAGCCTGTCTAGTGGATTTTTATTTTGTTTTAGCACTGTTGTCGTGCGTTACCTGTGCTGCTCCACAGCCTGTCCAGTGGATTTTTATTTTTATTTTATTTTTTTGGGCGCTGTTGTCGTGTGTTACCTGTGCTGCTCCACAGCCTGTCCAGTGGATTTTTATTTTGTTTTAGCACTGTTGTCGTGCGTTACCTGTGCTGCTCCACAGCCTGTCCAGTGGATTTTTATTTTATTTTAGCACTGTTGTCGTGTGTTACCTGTGCTGCTCCACAGCCTGTCTAGTGGATTTTTATTTTATTTTAGCACTGTTGTCGTGTGTTACCTGTGCTGCTCCACAGCCTGTCCAGTGGATTTTTATTTTATTTTTTGGGCGCTGTTGTCGTGCGTTACCTGTGCTGCTCCACAGCCTGTCTAGTGGATTTTTATTTAGCGCTGTTGTCGTGCGTTACCTGTGCTGCTCCACAGCCTGTCCAGTGGATTTTTATTTTATTTTAGCACTGTTGTCGTGCGTTACCTGTGCTGCTCCACAGCCTGTCCAGTGGATTTTTATTTTATTTTAGCACTGTTGTCGTGCGTTACCTGTGCTGCTCCACAGCCTGTCCAGTGGATTTTTATTTTATTTTTTTGGGCGCTGTTGTCGTGCGTTACCTGTGCTGCTCCACAGCCTGTCTAGTGGATTTTTATTTAGCGCTGTTGTCGTGCGTTACCTGTGCTGCTCCACAGCCTGTCTAGTGGATTTTTATTTTGTTTTAGCACTGTTGTCGTGCGTTACCTGTGCTGCTCCACAGCCTGTCCAGTGGATTTTTATTTTTATTTTATTTTTTGGGCGCTGTTGTCGTGCGTTACCTGTGCTGCTCCACAGCCTGTCTAGTGGATTTTTATTTAGCGCTGTTGTCGTGCGTTACCTGTGCTGCTCCACAGCCTGTCCAGTGGATTTTATTTTATTTTTTTGGGCGCTGTTGTCGTGCGTTACCTGTGCTGCTCCACAGCCTGTCTAGTGGATTTTTATTTAGCGCTGTTGTCGTGCGTTACCTGTGCTGCTCCACAGCCTGTCTAGTGGATTTTTATTTTGTTTTAGCACTGTTGTCGTGCGTTACCTGTGCTGCTCCACAGCCTGTCCAGTGGATTTTTATTTTTATTTTATTTTTTTGGGCGCTGTTGTCGTGTGTTACCTGTGCTGCTCCACAGCCTGTCCAGTGGATTTTTATTTTGTTTTAGCACTGTTGTCGTGCGTTACCTGTGCTGCTCCACAGCCTGTCCAGTGGATTTTTATTTTATTTTAGCACTGTTGTCGTGTGTTACCTGTGCTGCTCCACAGCCTGTCTAGTGGATTTTTATTTTATTTTAGCACTGTTGTCGTGTGTTACCTGTGCTGCTCCACAGCCTGTCCAGTGGATTTTTATTTTATTTTTTTGGGCGCTGTTGTCGTGCGTTACCTGTGCTGCTCCACAGCCTGTCTAGTGGATTTTTATTTAGCGCTGTTGTCGTGCGTTACCTGTGCTGCTCCACAGCCTGTCCAGTGGATTTTTATTTTATTTTTTTGGGCGCTGTTGTCGTGCGTTACCTGTGCTGCTCCACAGCCTGTCTAGTGGATTTTTATTTAGCGCTGTTGTCGTGCGTTACCTGTGCTGCTCCACAGCCTGTCTAGTGGATTTTTATTTTGTTTTAGCACTGTTGTCGTGTGTTACCTGTGCTGCTCCACAGCCTGTCTAGTGGATTTTTATTTTGTTTTAGCACTGTTGTCGTGCGTTACCTGTGCTGCTCCACAGCCTGTCCAGTGGATTTTTATTTTTATTTTATTTTTTTGGGCGCTGTTGTCGTGTGTTACCTGTGCTGCTCCACAGCCTGTCCAGTGGATTTTTATTTTGTTTTAGCACTGTTGTCGTGCGTTACCTGTGCTGCTCCACAGCCTGTCCAGTGGATTTTTATTTTGTTTTAGCACTGTTGTCGTGCGTTACCTGTGCTGCTCCACAGCCTGTCCAGTGGATTTTTATTTTTATTTTATTTTTTTGGGCGCTGTTGTCGTGTGTTACCTGTGCTGCTCCACAGCCTGTCCAGTGGATTTTTATTTTTATTTTATTTTTTTGGGCGCTGCTGTCGTGTGTTACCTGTGCTGCTCCACAGCCTGTCCAGTGGATTTTTATTTTATTTTTTAGCACTGTTGTCGTGCGTTACCTGTGCTGCTCCACAGCCTGTCTAGTGGATTTTTATTTTATTTTTTAGCACTGTTGTCGTGCGTTACCTGTGCTGCTCCACAGCCTGTCTAGTGGATTTTTATTTTATTTTTTAGCACTGTTGTCGTGCGTTACCTGTGCTGCTCCACAGCCTGTCCAGTGGATTTTTATTTTTATTTTATTTTTTTGGGCGCTGCTGTCGTGTGTTACCTGTGCTGCTCCACAGCCTGTCCAGTGGATTTTTATTTTATTTTTTAGCACTGTTGTTGTGCGTTACCTGTGCTGCTCCACAGCCTGTCTAGTGGATTTTTATTTTTATTTTATTTTATTTTTTAGCACTGTTGTTGTGCGTTACCTGTGCTGCTCCACAGCCTGTCCAGTGGATTTTTATTTTTATTTTATTTTATTTTTTAGCACTGTTGTTGTGCGTTACCTGTGCTGCTCCACAGCCTGTCCAGTGGATTTTTATTTTTATTTTATTTTTTAGCACTGTTGTCGTGCGTTACCTGTGCTGCTCCACAGCCTGTCTAGTGGAGTTTTATTTTTATTTTATTTTTTTGGGCGCTGTTGTCGTGCGTTACCTGTGCTGCTCCACAGCCTGTCCAGTGGATTTTGATTTTTATTTTATTTTATTTTTTAGCACTGTTGTTGTGCGTTACCTGTGCTGCTCCACAGCCTGTCCAGTGGATTTTTATTTTTATTTTATTTTATTTTTTAGCACTGTTGTTGTGCGTTACCTGTGCTGCTCCACAGCCTGTCCAGTGGATTTTTATTTTTATTTTATTTTTTAGCACTGTTGTCGTGCGTTACCTGTGCTGCTCCACAGCCTGTCTAGTGGAGTTTTATTTTTATTTTATTTTTTTGGGCGCCTGTTGTCGTGCGTTACCTGTGCTGCTCCACAGCCTGTCCAGTGGATTTTGATTTTGATTTTATTTTTTTGGGCGCTGTTGTCGTGCGTTACCTGTGCTGCTCCACAGCCTGTCCAGTGGAGTTTTATTTTTATTTTATTTTTTAGCACTGTTGTCGTGCGTTGCCTGTGCTGCTCCACAGCCTGTCCAGTGGATTTTTATTTTTATTTTATTTTATTTTTTAGCACTGTTGTTGTGCGTTACCTGTGCTGCTCCACAGCCTGTCCAGTGGATTTTTATTTTTATTTTATTTTATTTTTTAGCACTGTTGTTGTGCGTTACCTGTGCTGCTCCACAGCCTGTCCAGTGGATTTTATTTTTATTTTATTTTTTAGCACTGTTGTCGTGCGTTACCTGTGCTGCTCCACAGCCTGTCTAGTGGAGTTTTATTTTTATTTTATTTTTTTGGGCGCTGTTGTCGTGCGTTACCTGTGCTGCTCCACAGCCTGTCCAGTGGATTTTGATTTTTATTTTATTTTTTTGGGCGCTGTTGTCGTGCGTTACCTGTGCTGCTCCACAGCCTGTCCAGTGGATTTTTATTTTTATTTTATTTTTTAGCACTGTTGTCGTGCGTTACCTGTGCTGCTCCACAGCCTGTCTAGTGGAGTTTTATTTTTATTTTATTTTTTTGGGCGCTGTTGTCGTGCGTTACCTGTGCTGCTCCACAGCCTGTCCAGTGGATTTTGATTTTTATTTTATTTTTTTGGGCGCTGTTGTCGTGCGTTACCTGTGCTGCTCCACAGCCTGTCCAGTGGATTTTTATTTTATTTTTTAGCACTGTTGTCGTGCGTTACCTGTGCTGCTCCACAGCCTGTCTAGTGGAGTTTTATTTTTATTTTATTTTTTTGGGCGCTGTTGTCGTGCGTTACCTGTGCTGCTCCACAGCCTGTCTAGTGGAGTTTTATTTTTATTTTATTTTTTTGGGCGCTGTTGTCGTGCGTTACCTGTGCTGCTCCACAGCCTGTCCAGTGGATTTTTATTTTTATTTTATTTTTTAGCACTGTTGTCGTGCGTTACCTGTGCTGCTCCACAGCCTGTCTAGTGGAGTTTTATTTTTATTTTATTTTTTTGGGCGCTGTTGTCGTGCGTTACCTGTGCTGCTCCACAGCCTGTCCAGTGGATTTTGATTTTTATTTTATTTTTTTGGGCGCTGTTGTCGTGCGTTACCTGTGCTGCTCCACAGCCTGTCCAGTGGATTTTGATTTTTATTTTATTTTGTTTTAGCACTGTTGTCGTGTGTTACCTGTGCTGCTCCACAGTCTGTCCAGTGGATTTTTATTTTATTTTTTGGCGCTGTTGTCGTGCGTTACCTGTGCTGCTCCACAGCCTGTTCAGTGGATTTTTATTTTATTTTTTAGCACTGTTGTCGTGCGTTACCTGTGCTGCTCCACAGCCTGTCTAGTGGATTTTTATTTTATTTTAGCACTGTTGTTGTGCGTTACCTGTGCTGCTCCACAGCCTGTCTAGTGTCGGATTCCCTGTTTGGGAATCCGCTAGCTTAGCGTAGCTACTAGCTCTTAGCCGTTTTAGCATGGCGGCTTCTCCTGTCTCTCCCGTACTTTTCTGCTCTGGGTGTGAAATGTTTAGTTATTCCTTGGCCTCCTTTAGCAGTAACGGTACATGTAATAAGTGCAGCTTATTCGTAGCTTTGGAGGCCAGGCTGGGCGAATTGGAGACTCGGCTCCGCACCGTGGAAAATTCTACAGCTAGCCAGGCCCCTGTAGTCGGTGCGGACCAAGGTAGCTTAGCCGCCGCTAGTTCCCCCCTGGCAGACCCCGTGCAGTCGGGAAGGCAGGCTGACTGGGTGACTGTGAGGAGGAAGCGTAGCCCTAAACAGAAGCCCCGTGTACACCGCCAACCCGTTCACATCTCTAACCGTTTTTCCCCACTCGACGATACACTCGCAGAGGATCAAACTCTGGTTATTGGCGACTCTGTTTTGAGAAATGTGAAGTTAGCGACACCAGCAACCATTGTCAATTGTCTTCCGGGGGCCAGAGCAGGCGACATCGAAGGACATTTGAAATTGCTGGCTAAGGCTAAGCGTAAATTTGGTAAGATTGTAATTCACGTCGGCAGTAATGACACCCGGTTACGCCAATCGGAGGTCACTAAAATTAACATTGAATCGGTGTGTAACTTTGCAAAAACAATGTCGGACTCTGTTGTTTTCTCTGGGCCCCTCCCCAATCAGACCAGGAGTGACATGTTTAGCCGCCTGTTCTCCTTGAATTGCTGGCTGTCTGAGTGGAGTCCAAAAAATGAGGTGGGCTTCATTGATAATTGGCAAAACTTCTGGGAAAAACCTGGTCTTGTTAGGAGAGACGGCATCCATCCCACTTTAGAGGGAGCAGCTCTCATTTGTAGAAATCTGGCCAATTTTTTGGGATCCTCCAAACTGTGACTGTCTAGCGTTGGGACCAGGAGGCAGAGCTGTGGTCTTATACACCTCTCTGCAGCTTCTCTCCCCCTGCCATCCCCCTATTACCCCATCCCCGTAGAGACGGTGCCTGCTCCCAGACCACCAATAACTAGCAAAAATCTATTTAAGCATAAAAATTCAAAAAGAAAAAATAATATAGCACCTTCAACTGCACCACAGACTAAAACAGTTAAATGTGGTCTATTAAACATTAGGTCTCTTTCTTCTAAGTCCCTGTTGGTAAATGATATAATAATTGATCAACGTATTGATTTATTCTGCCTAACAGAAACCTGGTTACAGCAGGATGAATATGTTAGTTTAAATGAGTCAACACCCCCGAGTCACACTAACTGTCAGAATGCTCGTAGCACGGGCCGAGGGGGAGGATTAGCAGCAATCTTCCATTCCATCTTATTAATTAATCAAAAACCCAGACAGAGCTTTAATTCATTTGAAAGCTTGTCTCTTAGTCTTGTCCATCCAAATTGGAAGTCCCAAAAACCAGTTGTATTTGTTATTATCTATCGTCCACCTGGTCGTTACTGTGAGTTTCTCTGTGAATTTTCAGACCTTTTGTCTGACTTAGTGCTTAGCTCAGATAAGATAATTATAGTGGGCGATTTTAACATCCACACAGATGCTGAGAATGACAGCCTCAACACTGCATTTAATCTATTATTAGACTCTATCGGCTTTGCTCAAAAAGTAAATGAGTCCACCCACCACTTTAATCATATTTTAGATCTTGTTCTGACTTATGGTATGGAAATAGAAGACTTAACAGTATTCCCTGAAAACTCCCTTTTGTCTGATCATTTTTTAATAACATTTACATTTACCCTGATGGACTACCCTGCAGTGGGGAATAAGTTTCATTACACTAGAAGTCTTTCAGAAAGCGCTGTAACTAGGTTTAAGGATATGATTCCTTCTTTATGTTCTCTAATGTCATATACCAACACAGAGCAGAGTAGCTACCTAAACTCTGTAAGGGAGTTAGAGTATCTTGTCAATAGTTTTACATCCTCATTGAAGACAACTTTGGATGCTGTAGCTCCTCTGAAAAAGAGAGCTTTAAATCAGAAGTGTCTGACTCCGTGGTATAACTCACAAACTCGTAGCTTAAAGCAGATAACCCGTAAAGTTGGAGAGGAAATGGCGTCTCACTAATTTAGAAGATCTTCACTTAGCCTGGAAAAAGAGTTTGTTGCTCTATAAGAAAGCCCTTCGTGAAGCTAGGACATCTTTCTACTCATCACTAATTGAAGAAAATAAGAACAACCCCAGGTTTCTTTTCAGCACTGTAGCCAGGCTGACAAAGAGTCAGAGCTCTATTGAGCTGAGTATTCCATTAACTTTAACTAGTAATGACTTCATGACTTTCTTTGCTAACAAAATTTTGACTGTTAGAGAAAAAATTACTCATAACCATCCCAAAGATGTATCGTTATCTTTGGCTGCTTTCAGTGATGCCGGTATTTGGTTAGACTCTTTCTCTCCGATTGTTCTGTCTGAGTTATTTTCATTAGTTACTTCATCCAAACCATCAACATGCTTATTAGACCCCATTCCTGCCAGGCTGCTCAAGGAAGCCCTACCATTATTTAATGCTTCAATCTTAAATATGATCAATCTATCTTTGTTAGTTGGTTATGTACCACAGGCCTTTAAGGTGGCAGTAATTAAACCATTACTTAAAAAGCCATCACTTGACCCAGCTATCTTAGCTAATTATAGGCCAATCTCCAACCTTCCTTTTCTCTCAAAGATTCTTGAGAGGGTAGTTGTAAAACAGCTAACTGATCACCTGCAGAGGAATGGTCTATTTGAAGAGTTTCAGTCAGGTTTTAGAATTCATCATAGTACAGAAACAGCATTAGTGAAGGTTACAAATGATCTTCTTATGGCTTCGGACAGTGGACTTATCTCTGTGCTTGTTCTGTTGGACCTCAGTGCTGCTTTTGATACTGTTGACCATAAAATTTTATTACAGAGATTAGAGCATGCCATAGGTATTAAAGGCACTGCGCTGCGGTGGTTTGAATCATATTTGTCTAATAGATTACAGTTTGTTCATGTAAATGGGGAATCTTCTTCACAGACTAAAGTTAATTATGGAGTTCCACAAGGTTCTGTGCTAGGACCAATTTTATTCACTTTATACATGCTTCCCTTGGGCAGTATTATTAGACGGTATTGCTTAAATTTTCATTGTTACGCAGATGATACCCAGCTTTATCTATCCATGAAGCCAGAGGATACGCACCAATTAGCTAAACTGCAGGATTGTCTTACAGACATAAAGACATGGATGACCTCTAATTTCCTGCTTTTAAACTCAGATAAAACTGAAGTTATTGTACTTGGCCCCACAAATCTTAGAAGCATGGTGTCTAACCAGATCCTTACTCTGGATGGCATTACCCTGACCTCTAGTAATACTGTGAGAAATCTTGGAGTTATTTTTGATCAGGATATGTCATTCAAAGCGCATATTAAACAAATATGTAGGACTGCTTTTTGCATTTACGCAATATCTCTAAAATCAGAAAGGTCTTGTCTCAGAGTGATGCTGAAAAACTAATTCATGCATTTGTTTCCTCTAGGCTGGACTATTGTAATTCATTATTATCAGGTTGTCCTAAAAGTTCCCTAAAAAGCCTTCAGTTGGTTCAGAATGCTGCAGCTAGAGTACTGACGGGGACTAGCAGGAGAGAGCATATCTCACCCGTGTTGGCCTCTCTTCATTGGCTTCCTGTTAATGCTAGAATAGAATTTAAAATTCTTCTTCTTACTTATAAGGTTTTGAATAATCAGGTCCCATCTTATCTTAGGGACTTCGTAGTACCATATCACCCCATTAGAGCGCTTCGCTCTCAGACTGCAGGCTTACTTGTAGTTCCTAGGGTTTGTAAGAGTAGAATGGGAGGCAGAGCCTTCAGCTTTCAGGCTCCTCTCCTGTGGAACCAGCTCCCAATTCAGATCAGGGAGACAGATACCCTCTCTACTTTTAAGATTAGGCTTAAAACTTTCCTTTTCGCTAAGGCTTATAGTTAGGGCTGGATCGGGTGACCCTGGACCATCCCTTGGTTATGTTGCTTTAGACGTAGACTGTGTTTCATAATTATTGTATGGCCTTGCTTTGCAATGTGGAGCGCCTTGGGGCAACTGTTTGTTGTGATTTGGCGCTATACAAGAAAAAAGTTGATTGATTGATTGATTGATTGAGGGGAGAAAAACAAAACAGGAGCCAGACCAATTCTCCAGAATGTTTCAGCAGAAACATGGTTTCATCTGCCATGCTTGGGCAATATTTAAGGACAAAAGTCAAGTGAACACTGACCAGGTCCGTTGCTACTTGCTAATTGTGTAGAATGAACGGAGGTGGACTCGGTGGAGCTTTGCAATCGTGTGTTTTCAGCCAACTTTCAAGCCTATAAATTCTGGTTGAGCATTTGAAAACAGCACAGTGCACACCTGTCATTATTGTATGTATCGCTTAAAGCCTTTGAAACAATCCCTGTAAAAGCCTTAACTTTTACAGTCCGCTAATGCTACTGTATACAAAATTCAATGGGAGCGGTGTGAGTTTGGTAGTTGGGATTTTTGCCCCCGTTTAACCCACGTATGCGCAGATGTGTTGTGCACTTCGCTTATTCTTGTCCTTTATTTCCAAACAGACAAATACATTATGAACACTTACATTCTATTACAAATCCATACATGAAGAAACATTCATCAAAGTTAAAATGAACATCAGGCCGTTCAAAGTATATTTATCAGTGTCAGATTTTTGCTTTCTGTGTCCCGTTGTTGAAGGATGAAGACAGTAAATGTTCTTCCTGCTGGTTGTTCAATTTCAATTTAATTTCATTTATATAGCGCCAAATTACAACAGAGTTGCCTCAAAGCGCTTCACACAGGTAAGGTCTAACCTTACTAACCCCCAGAGCAACAGTGGTAAGAAAAAACTCCCTCTGAGGAAGAAACCTCAAGCAGACCAGACTCAAAGGGGTGACCCTCTGCTTGGGCCATGATACAGACATAAATTACTGAACAATTCACGGATGAATATACAAGAAATGCTGTTGGTGCACAGGACAGGAGTTGTTGTGTTTCTCTCTGAGTCAAAGGAGTCGTTGCAACGCAGTACTTTGATTAAAAGTTGACTGCAGAGAGGAAAACACACAAAGACGTGGAGAAAGTGAGAACCTGCTAAAACAATGATGAAATGTTTAAAAAAAAAAAAAAACAACAGAAAACCACCATTTAAAATGACAAAGACTCAGACGAGGATCAAAGAAGGTCTGAAGGTCCCTGTGAGTCCTGGAACAACTAGAAGATGTCTGTGTGAAGACAAACGGACAAGAGACCCCACAGAGTCCCACTGTGGGGGGGAAAAAACCCCCCACATGTGAAGAGGTTTGACAAAGAACACACTGACTGGACTGCAGAGAAACAGAGCAGTATTTTGTTCTTTTTGGGTCTCGGGGTCACAGACTGAAGCCACAGTGAAACCTGTGGAGCATCATGATCTGGAGATGTTTCTCAGGTCTACTGATCACATCCCGGGATCAGTTTGAACAGATCAGAACACTCGAAGAGGAAATGATTCAACCAGGCAACGACCCCAAACACACCAACAAGTCAGCAGCATCTTGGTTCCAGACCCACCAGGTTAATGTTACGGAGAGTCCGGTCCAACCCCAGGACCTGAATCCAACAGAAAACCTGTGGGGTGACGTCAAAAATACAGTTTGTGAGGCAAAACCAAGAAAAGCAGAGCAAGAAAAAGGACCTGGACTGGAAGACCTGTTCACAGTAGACGGAAGCTGGTCGACTCCACGAAACACAGACATGAAGCAGGTCTCAGAAACAGTGTTCATACAACTAAATATGAGCTCAGTCGGTCACAGGAAAGAGAAATCTACAAGCATTTCTCACTTCATACAGCAAATGTTGGAGTTTGTACACAAAAAATACACACTGATATTTTATCAACAGTCTAATATTCATTTTTCTTCACTTCCTGTCAAGTAATAAATCTGATGAATGTTTCTTCATGTACTGATTTGTAACAGAATGTTCAGTGTTGCACTTGTGTGGACGTAAATAAAAGAAATGATCAGGATTCTGAGCTTTACTCACTTTTTAAACACACACATATTATTTTGGACACTTGTGCACTTCACCAGCTAACATCAACTGGTTTTTATTTTTATCCTTTAATTCTTGTTGTGTTTGATAAAAATTCTGTTTTTGTTTCTCTTCTGCTTCCTTTGGATTGCTGCTTCGCTGAGTTGCATTGCTTTTAAAATTGCCGTTGACCTGGACCGATGAAGAAAAACTGAAACAGTTACAAACATAAAAACATTTAGGAAGTAAAGGAAAGATAAAGGAAACAATGTAGGAAGCAGGGACACAGGAAGGAAAGGCAAGGATGTTAGGATGAGCAAGTGAGGAAGGTTGAAAGGAGACAAAAAGTGGCCTTGAGTTTTTGCTTCTGTGTTTCCCTTTAAAGTTGCTCTGACGTCACAGCGGTGGATGGTTCCCTCTGGTTTGACCTTTGACCTCAGATGAAGTTGCTGCATGGTTTAGTTTTTCTTTAGAAGCTCACCTGAGTTCAAGGTCAAAGGTCACATCTGTATGTTATTTCTACCCAGTTCTTTCATGTAATTTGCTGCCCCTTACCAAGAACCAAACCACTGAGGTCCTCATTTTGAGTTTATTAAAGGTCACGACACAAACCAGGCCTGTGTCCCTCACAGACAGACAGTGTCCATCTTGTGAAGGTACACAAAGTTACTTGTACAGCACGTTTTATACCTTGTGGGTGTTAACAATGGGTGTGGTTTAGTCTCACATTTCTAATATTACTGGCTCTCACCAACAGGGGGAGCTCTCCCTGTGTCTGAAACTTGGACATATGATGGAAGTGAAACTTAACTTACATTTCTCAGAACTTCCAAACAAATAACACAAATACTTGATAACTAACATAGAATAAAGAATTAGCACAGATATTATCTAACATGTACTTGCTGCCACATGCGTCAAATTGAACGGCAGCTAAGATTCTGAGAACCACCGTTACAAACGTAAACGAGTGAGTGAGGTGAGAAAAATGACAAACTGTTCCCTAAAATTAGAAACCTTAAAAGCAGTAAAGGAGTCGGAAGCTCGCGCTGTGAAAACCCGGAGAGAACATTTTTAGTGTCGTTCCACGTGTCACATTTTTCACCAGCCTATCAGTAAACGGTTTGTCGTTATGCCCCCGCCAGCAAGTCATGACCTCGGAGGTCACGATATGAAAAACAGTGACGGACAGAATTTCAGCTTTTCTCAGCAAACACACAGAACAGTTGTGGACTTTATGACATCATACAGGTGTGTCTGTTTTTCTGTCAGCACTGAAAACACACGTTACATGAACATCAGAGTTTTGTCATGAACAGTAAGTCCCTTCAGTTGCTCCTGTGTTTTCCCTCGGGGTCGCCACAGCAGATCCAAGCTGGACCTGCATGCAGATTTGGCACAAGTTTTACACCAGATGCCCTTTCTGACGCAGCTCCACCTCACATGGAGAAATGTGGCAGCGGTGGGGTTTGAACCAGAGTAAACACTGAAACTACAGAGTGAGTGCCCCAAACCACAGGCTCCGCCCCCTTAGCCTTCAAGATGACTGATGCTGCCAATCACTGAATCAGTGTTCATTATGCTGAAACAAAAAAGAAGAGTTCTCCGTGCTTCTGTACACCACAAAGAATCCGGTACAACCAGGTAGGATGGACAGACTTGTAGAAAAGGAAACAGGTGCTGAAAAGTCTAATAAGGTCAGACCTTGTTAGACTAACATTATTATTTCCTTCCCTCTATGTTAATTATTTTGTTGTCATAAAAATGAAACACAAACTGAATTCTACCGTAACTTTCTAAACTAATATTTTGGTGTTTTCAGAGGATCAGTGTTTTTTCTTGTTGCTGACTCACTACAAACGCTAGGGGGCAGGCTTGTTGTCTAGTAAATCTGTGCTAAAAACAAACAGCAAAAGCAGATGAATCATTTCTAGCGCCACCTGGTGGCCGCCTGTGCTGTAGCTGGAGACGTGACGTCACAGCGGCGGATGAAGACGATGATGAAGACTGTGCAGGAATGCAGCTCGGATGATGACGTCACGCTGACGCACTGTCTGTGTTTGTCGCGGTGTGGCTTCGGTCCAGATGTTGCGGTTTGATGCGGTAAATGAAGGTGAAGCGCGCGCACATGAGGATGCTGTCGGTTACCTTTGATGTCTTTGATCCGTCCGACGATCCGCAGTGCAGCCGTCGCGTGCACGCGCACACGCGCCGGCCAGAGGAGGAGGTGATGGTGAGGAGGTGAAGAAGGAGGCTTCGTTTCCACTGAGGAGGATGAAGCCGCAGCTTCTCCCTCCGTCTGACCCCCCCGCCGTTAACCGGTAACCGTTAGCTGTTAACCGGTAACTGCCGCACTGGCTCCTCCTCGTCCTCGTCACATCTTTATTTCTTTATTAATTTCATTCAGGACCGAACATAACTAACGCAAATAATGTAAATACAAAAAAAAAAAAAAAGAGAAAAAAAATTCACTTTTATTGGAAACGTCTCATTGAAGGATTTAATTTAGAAAAATAGACGTGACGTCATCGTTCAGTGTTTTTTGTGTCGCAGTGTCTGATTGGTCAGTTACTCCTTGATTGATCTATTGCTCCGCCCTCCTAGCCTGAAACCAATCAGCTGTGGCCTGTTCACAGCACATCTTATAGATTATTGATTCCCCCTCAAATGATCACAAATTTAGGTCACATGACCCAAACATCATTGAAGGTTATCTCCTTGGAGGCTAACTGTAGCCATAGCAACAAAATCATGAAGCTCCAACTTCACATTCTTCTCCACCAGCGATGACATGTCAAAGTGTTGCTCGGTAACGTCCTACATACAGCGTGTCACGTGAACAGAAACTAAGATTCAGTCCAAAAAGCTGATTGACAGTTTTCTGTCAATTATTTTATTGATGACAGGTCAAAGAATCCCGACTCTCACATGAAACAGTCACTGTTGCTATTATGGAAACGGTTTCCATGGTAACTGATGTTCTGGATTCTGCAGCAGGTTTCCCATGGCAACACTTGGACAGTTTATACTTTCACCTGACCCAGTACTTGTAGCAGTATCACATTACATGTAGTAGTATTTACAGCAGATATTACCTGCAGTAATGGGGGATTTTCGCACACCTACATGCTAACTACTGCTAACGGAATTTACTGCGCATTGAGATTCCGGTACGACGGACAGCGAGTCAGTCTTAGTTCCGCAGAAAGTTTGCTCTTTTTACAGAATCTCTCTTACTAGAATCAGTCTAACAGTGACGTTTGAAGATGTGTACGATGAACAGAGACACAGCTGCTGCAAACTGGACGACGGATACAGTTTATTTTTTGATGCTTCATCTACAACTGTGAAGGTTAGTAGCTTAGCATCAGCTCAGATATAAACATTGTTAACGTTATAATGTGTGCGGTTGAAGGTAACATTAAACTTTAAAAATAAAGTTTTTAAAAATATAAATGACTTGACTTACAGTGGTTTGCAAAAGTAACACATTTTAATTTGTTTATGGCATTTCAAATACAAAAAGTAAATCAGGCTTCTCAATTTAAAAAATTCTAAAATTATCTACCTTAGACTCAAACTTAAAGTAAATCTTGACAACTTGATATAAATTAATTAAAAATATTAAAGCTAAGGTGATGGGTTGCATAAGTAATCAGCCCCTTTGGTATAATACCTGTAAATAATCAGTTTAATTGGCAGTTTTCTTCATACAAGTCAGGGGATGGATACATGAACATTTCCAAGTCACTGAATATGTCTTGGACTTTATTTACATCAGTTATGTAGAAATACAAACAGTATGACACTCTGTGGTAAATCTGTGTGGAGTAGACAGTTCTGAAAAACTGAGTGACTGTGCAAGAAGGAGAAGAGTGAGGAAAGCCACCAAGACACCCAGATAACCCAGAAGAAGTTACAGGCTTCTGTGGCTGTGATTGGAGAAATTGTGCACAGCACGTTTTGCATTTTGTATCCCCAGTTATACAGCTTCATGATGAAGTGGTACAGAGAAGGGTTTTCTTTCACCAAAACATCAAATCTATTATACCGTACACTCTATTATACAATAACTGACAGTTTAATAGTCTCTGAAGAACAACAAAGCTGCAGGACCAGATGGAGTGCCCGGGGAAGTCCTGAGAGCTGGAGGTGAACCAGTTGTGCACTGCCTCCACACATTCATCACTGCTGCCTGGAACTCTGGATGTATCCCTCAACAATGGAAGGACACTGACCTCGTGAGCATCTACACGCAGAAAGGTGACAGAGCTGACTGCAGCAACAGCAAAGGTATCTCTCTTCTGTCCAGAGCTGGAAAAGTGCTCACAAGAATTCTTCTGCTCAAGTTAATCCAAAATGTAGCAGAGGATGTACTCCCAGAAAGCCAGTGCGGGGTTTGAAAGAGCCACTGTACCACAGACATGATCTTTGTAGCCAGACAGGTCCAAGAAAAATGCAGAGGACAGCACCAAAACCTGTACATGGTCTGTGTTGATCTAACAAAGACTTTTGATACGGTGAACAGACCTCTTTTGCGGGAGGTACTCAAATCCTTTGGATGTCCGAGCAAGTTCTCAGCCATATTAAAGGTACTGCATGACGGAGCCATGGTGAGGGTCTTGGGTGGAGGTGAGAAGTCCAACGCATTCCCTGTATACACTGGTGTCAGGCAAGGCTGCATGATCACGCCAGTGATATTTAACTTGTTCCTTGCTGCAGTGATGATGACAGCAAAGAAAGACATATACCCAGAGGATTGCGTCCCCTTAACAGACAGACGACAGAAACCTCTTCAACTTGCGCAGACTTAGAGCGCCAACAAAAGTCCACGAAGAGGCTATCCTTGAACTGCAGTATGCAGATGATGCTGCTGTTGCCGGCTGCACTGCTGAGGGACTGCAGAGCAACCTCAACATTTTGGACAACACCTACACACGGGCTGGGCTCAGTATTAACACGGGGAAGACTGAAGTTATGAGCCAAAGTGAGTCCCAAGCAGCCCCAACAAACTTCCTGATCAAGAACACCACACTGAAGAACGTGCCCTCCTTCACCTACCTCAGCTCAACTTTGTGTGCAAACTGCGACATAACCAATGAGGTTCAACGGCGAATAGGACTAGCATCTGCTTCCTTCTGTAAACTTGCAAGCAGAGTCTTCCTGAATAGGAACGTGACTGTCAAGACCAAGGTTGCTGTCTATAGGGCCGTTTGCCTCTCAGTCTTGCTGTATGCCAGTGAAACTTGAACACCATACAGACAACACATTCGGAGTCTGGAGCACTTTCATACCCGTTGCCTGCAGCGCATATTAAGCCTCTATTATACACCAACCGACAGTTTAATAGTATCATCACCTGTGTGTGTTTGATAGTGTTGATTTACAGACACTCTATTAAACACTAACCGACAGTTTAATAGTATCATCACCTGTGTGTGTTTGATAGTGTTGATTTACAGACACTCTATTAAACACTAACCGACAGTTTAATAGTATCATCACCTGTGTGTTTGATAGTGTTGATTTACAGACACTCTATTAAACACTAACTGACAGTTTAATAGTATCATCACCTGTGTGTTTGATAGTGTTGATTTACAGACACTCTATTAAACACTAACCGACAGTTTAATAGTATCATCACCTGTGTGTGTTTGATAGTGTTGATTTACAGACACTCTATTAAACACTAACTGACAGTTTAATAGTATCATCACCTGTGTGTTTGATAGTGTTGATTTACAGACACTCTATTAAACACTAACTGACAGTTTAATAGTATCTTCACCTGTGTGTTTGATAGTGTTGATTTACAGACACTCTATTAAACACTAACTGACAGTTTAATAGTATCATCACCTGTGTGTTTGATAGTGTTGATTTACAGACACTCTATTAAACACTAACCGACAGTTTAATAGTATCATCACCTGTGTGTTTGATAGTGTTGAATTACAGACACTCTATTAAACACTAACTGACAGTTTAATAGTATCATCACCTGTGTGTTTGATAGTGTTGATTTACAGACACTCTATTCTACACTAACCGACAGTTTAATAGTATCATCACCTGTGTGTTTGATAGTGTTGATTTACAGACACTCTATTAAACACTAACTGACAGTTTAATAGTATCATCACCTGTGTGTTTGATAGTGTTGATTTACAGACACTCTATTAAACACTAACCGACAGTTTAATAGTATCATCACCTGTGTGTTTGATAGTGTTGATTTACAGACACTCTATTCTACACTAACCGACAGTTTAATAGTATCATCACCTGTGTGTTTGATAGTGTTGATTTACAGACACTCTATTCTACACTAACCGACAGTTTAATAGTATCTTCACCTGTGTGCGTTTAATAGAGTGTTGATTTACAGACACTCTATTATACACTAACCGACAGTTTAATAGTATCTTCACCTGTGTGTTTGATAGTGTTGATTTACAGACACTCTATTCTACACTAACCGACAGTTTAATAGTATCTTCACCTGTGTGTTTGATAGTGTTGATTTACAGACACTCTATTCTACACTAACCGACAGTTTAATAGTATCTTCACCTGTGTGCGTCTAATAGAGTGTTGATTTACAGACACTCTATTATACACTAACTGACAGTTTAATAGTATCTTCACCTGTGTGTTTGATAGTGTTGATTTACAGACACTCTATTCTACACTAACCGACAGTTTAATAGTATCTTCACCTGTGTGTTTGATAGTGTTGATTTACAGACACTCTATTCTACACTAACCGACAGTTTAATAGTATCTTCACCTGTGTGTTTGATAGTGTTGATTTACAGACACTCTATTATACACTAACTGACAGTTTAATAGTATCATCACCTGTGTGTTTGATAGTGTTGATTTACAGACACTCTATTATACACTAACCGACAGTTTAATAGTATCATCACCTGTGTGTTTGATAGTGTTGATTACAGACACTCTATTATACACTAACTGACAGTTTAATAGTATCATCACCTGTGTGTTTGATAGTGTTGATTTACAGACACTCTATTATACACTAACTGACAGTTTAATAGTATCATCACCTGTGTGTTTGATAGTGTTGATTTACAGACACTCTATTATACACTAACTGACAGTTTAATAGTATCTTCACCTGTGTGTTTGATAGTGTTGATTTACAGACACTCTATTATACACTAACTGACAGTTTAATAGTATCTTCACCTGTGTGTTTGATAGTGTTGATTTACAGACACTCTATTATACACTAACCGACAGTTTAATAGTATCTTCACCTGTGTGTTTGATAGTGTTGATTTACAGACACTCTATTAAACACTAACCGACAGTTTAATAGTATCTTCACCTGTGTGTTTGATAGTGTTGATTTACAGACACTCTATTATACACTAACCGACAGTTTAATAGTATCTTCACCTGTGTGTTTGATAGTGTTGATTTACAGACACTCTATTAACACTAACCGACAGTTTAATAGTATCTTCACCTGTGTGTTTGATAGTGTTGATTTACAGACACTCTATTATACACTAACCGACAGTTTAATAGTATCATCACCTGTGTGTTTGATAGTGTTGATTTACAGACACTCTATTCTACACTAACCGACAGTTTAATAGTATCTTCACCTGTGTGTTTGATAGTGTTGATTTACAGACACTCTATTATACACTAACCGACAGTTTAATAGTATCTTCACCTGTGTGTTTGATAGTGTTGATTTACAGACACTCTATTATACACTAACTGACAGTTTAATAGTATCATCACCTGTGTGTTTGATAGTGTTGATTTACAGACACTCTATTATACACTAACCGACAGTTTAATAGTATCATTCACCTGTGTGTTTGATAGTGTTGATTTACAGACACTCTATTATACACTAACTGACAGTTTAATAGTATCTTCACCTGTGTGTTTGATAGTGTTGATTTACAGACACTCTATTCTACACTAACCGACAGTTTAATAGTATCTTCACCTGTGTGTTTGATAGTGTTGATTTACAGACACTCTATTCTACACTAACCGACAGTTTAATAGTATCTTCACCTGTGTGTTTGATAGTGTTGATTTACAGACACTCTATTATACACTAACCGACAGTTTAATAGTATCTTCACCTGTGTGTTTGATAGTGTTGATTTACAGACACTCTATTATACACTAACTGACAGTTTAATAGTATCTTCACCTGTGTGTTTGATAGTGTTGATTTACAGACACTCTATTCTACACTAACCGACAGTTTAATAGTATCTTCACCTGTGTGTTTGATAGTGTTGATTTACAGACACTCTATTCTACACTAACCGACAGTTTAATAGTATCTTCACCTGTGTGTTTGATAGTGTTGATTTACAGACACTCTATTCTACACTAACCGACAGTTTAATAGTATCTTCACCTGTGTGTTTGATAGTGTTGATTTACAGACACTCTATTCTACACTAACCGACAGTTTAATAGTATCTTCACCTGTGTGTTTGATAGTGTTGATTTACAGACACTCTATTATACACTAACCGACAGTTTAATAGTATCTTCACCTGTGTGTTTGATA